>NW_028247862.1:0-36307 GCF_964263255.1 Lissotriton vulgaris
GCCCAAGGCCTGTAAATCAAATGCTGCTAGTGGGCCTGCAAAAAACACAGCTGATGTACAGAATGCAGAACAATGTCTTACAATCACCCCAGTACAAAAACTCTGGGCCTAAATCCATCGTTTTTTTGCCTTCCACACCACCCTATGTCAGACAATGGCTATATGCAAATCAGCCTTGACTCTGTGCCTCATGGGAACAGTCCAGCCCGAACTACCAAGCCATGTCTTTACTAGACCGGAATCAAGCATCCAAGGTCCGGTTTCTGGCTATCAGCCTTCTTCAGCCTGGATAGCTAGACTCCAGTGATGTGGAGAGCCTGGGAACCACGTCTGAGCATACCCAGCCCACTCGGGGTGAAAATTGCAAGAAAAACAGTTGATGGACAGAATGCAGAACAATGTCTTACATTCACCGCAGTACAAAGATCTGGGCCTAAATCCATCGTTTTTTGCAATCCACACCACCGTAGGTCAGACAATGGCTATATGCAAATCAGCCTTGACTCTGTGCCTCATGGGAACAGTTCAGCCCGAACTACCAAGCCATGTCTTTACTAGACCGGAATCAAGCATCCAAGGTCCGGTTTCTGGCTATCAGCCTTCTTCAGACTGGATAGCTTGACTCCAGTGACGTGGAGAGCCTGGGACTCACGTCTGAGCATACCCAGCCCACTCGGGGTGAAAATTGCAAGAAACACAGTTGATGGAAAGAAAGCAGAACAGTCTCTTACATTTACCCGAGTACAAAGATCTAGGCCTAAATCCATCGTTTTTTTGCACTCCACACCACCCTAGGTCAGACAATGGCTATATGCAAATCAGCCTTGACTCTGTGCCTCATGGGAACAGTTCAGCCCGAACTACCAAGCCATGTCTTTACTAGACCGGAATCAAGCATCCAAGGTCCGGTTTCTGGCTATCAGCCTTCTTCAGACTGGATAGCTTGACTCCAGTGACGTGGAGAGCCTGGGACTCACGTCTGAGCATACCCAGCCCACTCGGGGTGAAAATTGCAAGAAACACAGTTGATGGAAAGAAAGCAGAACAGTCTCTTACATTTACCCGAGTACAAAGATCTAGGCCTAAATCCATCGTTTTTTTGCACTCCACACCACCCTAGGTCAGACAATGGCTATATGCAAATCAGCCTTGACTCTGTGCCTCATGGGAACAGTCCAGCCCGAACTACCAAGCCATGTCTTTCCTAGACCGGAATCAAGCATCCAAGGACCGGTTTCTGGCTATCAGCCTTCTTCAGCCGGGATAGCTTGACTCCAGTGATGTGGAGAGCCTGGGACTCACGTCTGAGCATACCCAGCCCACTCAGGGTGAAAATTGCAAAAAACACAGTTGATGGACAGAATGCAGAACGATGTCTTACATTCACCCCAGTACAAAGCTCGGGGCCTAAATCCATCGTTTTTTTGCACTCCACACCACCCTAGGTCAGACAATGCTATATGCAAATCAGCCTTGACCCTGTGCATCATGGGAACAGTCCAGCCCAAACTACCAAACCATGTCTCTCCTAGACCGGAATCAAGCATCCAAGGACCGGTTTCTGGCTAGGCTTGTTGAAGAGTACAGAGGTGATAATACATGTACAGGCCTACCAAAGAAGTGAATAATGTCCACTGCACTCTTGAACAAAGGCCAGACCTCCTCTATCTCCCTGAACACGCCTAAACATCATCTGCACAATGTGATTCGTAATGTTAGGAAACACAAGTGATATAATTGAAAAACGTGCAAATATCTTTGCACATTTAACAATCACATCACCTGTATTTCTTCAGCTTACTTATCTCATTGTGCAGATGTACTCTACGTCCTATATAGAAGCACACCCTATCAATACTTAAATTACCCAAGCACACATGGGAGCTTATTTACAAGGACCTTGCTCCAGGGGAAATGTCTTAAATTAAAATTGGAAAAATTACATCAAAGGGACTCAAAGGCCTTGTAAATATGCCCCAAACAAACTATGAAACACTAGCAGTACATATCAAGAACCCTAATTGATTTCAAAAAAACTTTTTAAACCTGACTTAAAATGCCCTAATACACATGAAAATGTTTTTTTAAGGTCCTTGCACCTTTTTTTCAATCACTTGTAACATGGCTATGTAACTCAAACAATCAAAATCAAAATTTACCAAGCACACATGGGGGCGTATTTACAAGGACCTTGCACCATGGGGAAAGTGACTACAAATGACCAAACACACATGGGGACGTATTTTCAAGGCCCTTGAACAAGGGGGAAGTGACTTGAAATGGCTAAGCACACATAGGGGTGTATTTACAACGCCCTTGCACTACTTATGCATCACTTTTAACATCTACACTGTAGAGCAGCATGGGGCAATAACAACACAGATGCATCATGCAACTGTTCCGCAAAAGCGACGCATTGCAGGAGTCACATCGCAAGTAAATAAATTCTCATAATTTTTAAAAGCATTCCTTTTCCTTAAAAACGATTTTCTGATCATAATTTGAAAACACAGCACAGCTCCTATGTACAACCACACCTTGTTATCTGCAATTACAATTGGTAAAAGAATGCAAAATCTTCTTTGAAAACATAATACAAACACTTGACTCAAAACATCATTTTAAATGCACAGCTGGCTTTCTTATTTTCTCAAAAAAGCATACTTGTCTCTATCTAAAATAAAAAAACGATAACTCACCTTTACAAATGCTTTTTGAATTTCAAAACAGTCTCAGAAACACACCAATTTTTCTTTAGCAGAACAAAAGGTATGCACACCAGAGGCTGGAACCAACAAAGGCACTGAAATGCTGATATTCATCACACATATCTCTCATGTCAGCCAATCAAAACTCTTCCCTCACTTTTTTCAAATCAACACCCTTCCCCCCTCTGCCCTTTCTGCCCTTTTTCCAAAGCAACTACCTCCTGCCAGACCTCTCATGTTTACAAGTTCACACAACATTGTTTCAAATGAACTCTGAACTCTCACTACACCTGCTAATCCACTGCAATCTTTCATAACATCATTTTTTATTAAATATTCAAATTACATCTTTCAAAGAACACATCCATGCACCCTAACTTTCTGTTTTCAGCAATGGAAATCCACCAATCACTGCTAATGAATCATTAGCACTCAAACTCCACAGTTTTTTTTCTTTACAAACTCCAATGTTTCAACTGCCATTTCATTCCCACACTTCATCTGACTGCAGTAGAACCTCCTCTCGCCATCTTTTCTGTCTGGATTCTAGGACATTGCTACATCCACTGGGCTCACAGGTATGCTAATAACAGAAATTTACACAACCTCAATTTACAAAATGTGGAAATCAAATGGATTGGCCAAACAGGATTGAAATGTCACCAATTGATACCATTGGTGAAAACCTTTTTACATTTGCCCAACCCTGACCTCATAATAGTGCACTGTGGAGGAAATGATTTGGGCACTTTGACTGGGGTAGGTCTGGAAATGCTCTTAAAAGACACCTTTGAGCAATTGATGGCACTTTTTCCTCAAACTGCCTTGGTATATTCCAATATATGCCAAAGACAAAAATGGAGGTGGTCCAATCAATTTTGTCCACAAATTGAGAAATTGAGGAAGCATGTAAATAAGTCTGTTTCAGCTTACATGAGAGACCATGGAATGGGCTCCATCTACAACAATAACTTGCGTTATTACATGCAAGATATCTACAGAGGAGATGGTGTGCACTTAGCACTTAAATATATAAATCTTTCTGACATAGCAAATTGATTATAATGTAAAGTCAGACTTTAAATATACTGTGCAACTTTTTTGTGTTACATAGTAAGTTTGCTCATAGTTACTTCCTTTCTTCCACTATATTATCTCCAATGTGTATTTAACCTCTCTTTATCATCTCCTGCCTCCATATTGTTTCGGCTTTCCAGACAGACTATGGTATGAATTCCATATACCACAATAACTTCTGAAACAGCTTGCAAGATATCTACAAAGGAGACGGCGTTTGTTTATTTTTAGACTCTGCATTGGTACCTACATGTTGCTACGTAAATAAAAATAAACAAAAAAAACAACAAAACAAACAATCAATAAACATACATGTTGTCAGTGATGTCATTTGAGTTGTCATCAGTGATGTCATCAGTGATGTCATTTGAGATGTCATCAGTGATGTCATTTGAGTTGTCATCAGTGATGTCATCAGTGATGTCACTGACCATGTCATGAATGATGTAATATGTGACATCATCAGCAGTGGATTGCGGGTGCGCGATATATAGTTAGCGCATCTAACTATATATGGAATTTCAATTGTTTTATGCGAGTAAAATAAGGTTTTGTAAATGCAAATCCCTAACTATATATGGCCTAAAACCAATGGTTTTTTCATTGAATTTTCAAGGTTTTGTAAATGCAAATTCCTAACTATATATCGACTATAACCTATGGTTTTTTCAGTGAATTTCAATGGTTTTTTAATAGCAAATATGAAAAGCTTTAAAATGTCAAGTACGTGATAGATAAAAACATTTTCGTATTTATGCACGCTGATGTGCTTTGAACGCTGCACCCCCTCCCCTCCCCTCTTTTCTCTTAGTAGTACTCTCTCTTTGCAGATAGTGAACGGTAGTTAACGCAGACCTTTACCCCCGTTGTAATCCGTCGTACCTGCTTGTCTCTCCATTTGATTGATTGTTATCCAAGCATTTACTGTTTTACAATTGATTCTCTTTGGTTCATTCTCTATTTACAAACAAGCACAAAGTCGCAATACTCTGTTTAGTCTTTGCAGATAGTGAAAAATCGTGTAAAAAAATAAAAGTAATCAAGCAAAATCAGTAGGCCACTAATTGGATCTCTTTTTGACCTCGCTAAAATAGAAATATTAGGAACAACCCTTCATGAGAAATACGAAAATAGTGAGATGAACTTAGCTCCACACCATGAGGGCTGCAAGACAGCTCGACTCCGTCACCCACCCCGCCCAAAATAACGACAAACCCTATGCAAATATTAAAAATATAGACAACACACCAGCAAAGAAACAGGGTAAAACATTTTATTAAATAACTATTTACATAACTATTTTATACTTTTTATTGCCCGATCCGGCTAGCTCAATCGATCGAGCATGAAACTCATGCACTCTGATAGCAAGCGTTGCTACTGATGCTATGCAGACCAAAACTGGTTTTCAGTTTGTACATTTTTCTAGATTTTTCAATCCAAGGTTGGTTGACTTTGTAGAACGATGGCTTCAGATTTTCAACATACGGTGTGGTGGCGCGGACTGGGAGGGGGCGCTTCGCTCCTGCCCCCTCCCCAAGTAAGATTTTCATACGTGAAAGTACGTTAATGGTTTTGGTCCCTGAGTTGCTTCAATGTCACTGCCATTCTCAAATGGCATAAGTTCGGGATGTTGGGTGCCATAGTTCAGAGTTCTGAGCAGCGCTTGTAACACTGTCTGAAGCTTATTTCCACCTACTGCAGCTTCACTATTCTCAAAGTAAGTGAGTGTCGTTTGTGGACCTGACTGCATTTGAAAACAATGTGATATGAAACCTTCCTAAACAGCTTGACGGAGGCCCCCGAGGGGCGGTGTGATGGCCATGGACTCGGAGAAGACACTTGGCTCCGACCCCCTCCCCAAGTCTTATAGCACCGGTGTAGCCTGAGATCGCCCCCGACATAGGCGGCCGGCTCCCGGGGTCCGGCGGAACTTTTTGCCTTTTGATGACTCTTCTATTCTGGACTTTGTCCCACAATCCATTTGACCTGAAGACACGCTGTAGTGGGGCGCCCCTTTACCGTTTCAGTTGCCATTCCGCCCGCTTTTGCTACACTGTGCCTCTTCCGCCATTCAGCTGTTTACCGCCCGCTCTTGCGACTACAGCGTCTCGCTCACCATGTTGTTGAGTTGCTCCCGCTCTTGCGGTGCAGCGATAGGCGGCTGCCACAGGACTCTCAAAATGGCGGCCGGCTCTTCGGTTTTGGGCCTGGTCCACTAAAATGGCCCTGGGACACCTTTGAACTCGGACGCTTCCCTGATAGGGCTTGGGTCCCATTCTCGAAAGCGTCCCCTCAGCCGCTTCTGGTGGGGAGCGGCTGCCATGTCTGCTCATGGAATGGCCACGACGGAGCTACGAGATGGTAGTGCTCTCATGCTGACGCCAGCTTTAGTCTGAAACATCCAGAAACACTGTAGACTACCAATTCGATCAGTTCCGGTAGCGCCCCAACATGACCCGGAAGAGAAGAACTTGCCCTCCCCTCTTTGACTGATGGTTCTTGTTGCCTGTCCCCTCTGTTGTCATTTAACAGAACTTTTTGGACTGCTGAAAGGGGTTGTGTTCCGAACGCTCGTTGGTGGAGACATTTTGACTATATTCTTGACCTACGTTGTCGCGTAATGCGTTATATGACACGCCGCGTTAGCGCACCCGGAAGTGATCCGAGGCGCGGCGCGCAGCGCGTAACGTAAGCATAACAGGTCATGTGACTTGTTAATAAAACTTTTCATTGGTTCATTTTACTTTTGTTATTTTAATGATGAAAAGCTTGGTCATATGACCTAAAAATTACGCTTTTTATTGTTTTCGAACATTATTTTTTTTTAAACATATGTTATAATATTCCAGGCTAATGTACTTTCCCGGAAAATTTACAACTGTCCTGCAAGTAAAATATATTCCTTTTTCGAGAAAAAGGGCGTTTCTTCGTTCCAAAAGAGACTCGGCCTGCTGTCTTAGTCGCCGATACGCCTGATTATCAGATTCTTATCGATCACTTTATGTTGCAGAAATGAAAAACACAACTGCCCTTGACCATTTATCTTTACTGCGTTCCTACATATTATACCTTTTATCCGTCATGTAATTGGACTGCTTTATTTCACTTGCCTTTTACTGATTCGAAAACAGTGACTAAAAGTAAAAACTTTACCAATGTAAATACTACTACCGTGTTTTGTTTTAAAAACGTTTATTGTGAAAATGTCAGTATACAAATACGGGCCTATAACCACGTGGGCCGGCCACGGAGCAAACTGAAATCGTATATGATGAGGAGACATTTACACTGTAGAGGAACGTAACGAGCGGGCCATTAGGTTGGAAGAACTAAGGTGTCTAACAGTTGCAGAATCGGTGGACGTACATTTTGTAATTAAAATAAGACAGGGCCACTTACAATAAAATTTTCCAGATATACATTTGCGGGCAAGGAGTTACGAGTCCCATTTATACCGGCGCCATTTTGGGCGAGGCCGGGCAGGTCCAAGATATAGTCAAATGTCTTCACCAACCATCGGCCAGACCAGAACCCCTTTCGGCCCTGTATGCTACAAGATGGTGTCTTCCATTCAGAAAATATTGTTGGCAGCATTTTGAAAGGAAACATAAACAGCCGTTCTCCTAGTGAGTCTCACATTGTTACATAAGGAAGAATGTTGAAGAGTAGTATGTGGAAAATCTGAAGCCATTTTTCTACAAACTCTCAATCAGCCTTGGATGGAAAAAAAATCCTGAAGAATGTAAAAACTGAAAACCAATTTTTGTCTGTATAGCATCAACAGCAACGCTTGAGTCAGCTTTGTGTCAAGCCGCCATTTTCATTCAATCAATAGCGTCCCCCTGCACACATTCAGGGACCTGGTCGTGTCTTCAGATGAAACGGATTGTGGGAAAAGAAGCAGAAAGGAAAAGGAAAAAAGTTCCGCCGGACCTCGGGAGCCGGCCGCCTATGTCATGTGCGACCTTTGGCCACACCAGTGCAATAGTGAAGCTGCAGCAGGTGCAAATAAGCTTCAGACAGTCTTACAAGCACTGCTCAGAACTCTCAACTATGGCACTCAACATCCAGGACTTGCCATTCGGATCTTGGCGCCTTGTGCTGGTTCCGACCTATTCACACATCGGTCCACTACTGACATCACCTCATAAGCCAACGGGGCACCCCACGCCGACTTTTGGCGCAGCATTGTAGGATGGCCACACCAGTGCGGCAACTTGCTGGACACCACCTCGGTGCCATCCGGATCTCGGCGCGTTCGAGTCACTGTACCGCAAAACTGACCGGAACTCAGCTGGACACGCCGTCTTTCGGCGCAGCATTGTAGGATGGCCACACCAGTGCGGCAACTTGCTGGACACCACCTCGGTGCCATCTGGATCTCGGCGCGTTCGAGTCACTGTACCGCAAGAGTGACCGCAACTCAGCTGGACACGCCGTCTTTCGGCGCAGCATTGTAGGATGGCCACACCAGTGCGGCAATTTGCTGGACACCACCTCGGTGCCATCCGGATCTCGACGCGTTGTGCTGCCTTCGGCCTATTCGCACATCGGTCCGCTACTGACGCCGCCTCACGTGCCAACGGATTTTCTACGCTTTTTGTAGCCCTATGCCGCATAACAGGTCATGTGACTTGTTTATAAAACTTTTCATTGGTTCATTTTACTTTTGGTTTCCTAAAGATGGAAGGCTTGGTCATATGACCTAAAAATAACACTTTTCATTGGTTTAGAACATTTTTTTTTCCCAAACGATGAAAGCCCCACCTTGTTTCTGGATCATTCAGACTGAAGCTGGCGTCAGCATGAGAGCACCACCATCTCGTGGCTCCGTCGTGGTCATTCCGCGAGCAATCATGGCAGCCGCTCCCCACCGGAAGCCTGCGGGAGTCGGGGGCCCCCAAGACTTTTGTAGAATCTTCACGGCTGAGGGGACGCTTTTCGAGAATGGAGCCCAAGCCCTAGCAGGCAAGCGTCCGAGTTCCAAGGTGTCCCAGGGCCATTTCAGTGGACCAGGCCCAAAACCGAAGAGCCGTCCGCCATTTTAAGAGTCATGTGGCAGCCGCCTATCGCTGCACTGCAAGAGTGGGAGCAACTCAACAACATGGTGAGCGAGACGCTGTAGCCGCAAGAGCGGGCGCAACTCAGCTGGATGGCCGCCACCTGGGGAGGCCCGTTCACGCCGCCTCCCCCCCCCCGGGCCGCCCCACGCCAATTTTCGGAGCAGCATTGTAGGATACCAAAACCAGTGCGGCAGTTTACTGGACATCACCTGGGTGCCATCAACATCTCAGCGCGTTCTGCTGCCTTGGGACTATTCGCACAACAGACCGCTACTGACGAGGCCTCCCCCCGCACCACCCGGGACGCCCCACGCCAATTTTCGGAGCAGCATTGTAGGATCCCAAAACCAGTGCGGCACCCAGGCGACATCACCTGGGTGCCGTCCAGAACTCTGCACGTTGTGCTGCCTTGGGACTATTCGCACAAAAGACAGCTTCTGACCATTGTTGCTTTTTTGGGTGAAAAATATTTAAATGTTTTTACAGTTTTTGTTCCGTTCATTATATTTAAAAGTTAATAAAGTTTTATAATCTTACTTTGTTGGAGTGTTATATATTTTTTTTAAAACGGGTGAATGGGGCCTTGAATCGGGTTATTGTCATGTGTGGGCTTTGGAAGTGTGCTGCTGCAGGATCGGACATTTCAAACTCAAATGCACGTTCTTTTTCTTACCTTTCCGAAGCATGGAGAGCAATAGCAGGCAGAGAAAGGGTGATGCACGTGTTGAACACTACCTGACCTGGCAAGTTGCTGGCAGTGCCCCCCCGCCCGCTCCTGAAAGAGGGCACACACACACCGCCGCCCCGAGTACTTCACAAATCTTTAAAAGACCATGCGCTTGTTCATGAGGCTTAAATGGTTTATCACCTCTTCTAGAACCCCTGCATCGACCCTCTGACGTTTCCTGAAAAAATTACCACATAACACAATACCAAGCCCTGTCAGCTGAAACCCCCGAGGAATCGTGGGGCATATTATCAAGGGGGTTTATCCCCGCTTTTTTGGCTTTAAAAGCCATGAAAGCGGAGATAAAATTATCTCCCTATTACCAAGCTGTCGCTAACACCAGTTAGTGACAGCTAAAAGGAGATAGCGACCATCTTGGGCCCCGCTTTGCATGTCAGTGATACTTATCACTAATGACATGCAAAGTGGGCGTGCCAAGATGTTAGCGACTGGAAACAGTCCCTAACATCGCTATCTCCTATTACCAACTTTTGGAGATATTCGCGCTAAGCACGAATATCTCCAAAAGCTAACACCTGCCCTGAGCAGTTCTTAGCCATGTTATCCAATGGGAGGTGGATAACATGGCTAAGAGCATTTGCTCGATAATACATGAATATCGCTGACTTTTCAGCGATATTCATGCATTGCGGCCGTTTTTTATCGCATTTGCGATAAACCTTGCTAATAGCAAGGTTTATCTGCGATAAAAATCGCCGATGTGCGGCGATAATTTTTGTCTCTAAACAAGTTAGAGACAAAAATTATCGCTAGTTGTTCGTAATATGCCCCCGGGTTTTTGCTTGCAGAAATCGGGAGGCGGGAGACTAGCACTGAAATCAGTTGTCTCACACCTGAATCGGGAGGGTTGGCATGTCTCGATTCTCTACAGCTGTGGCCATAAACTACATCCGCAGGGCTAGGTGATAGCCTGGGACCGGCCTGGCATCTAAAATGGCTGCCGTGCACGACAAAATTGTGGCATTGGAAAAAAGGCAAGATGGCGCAGACAATGTTTATCAATGAGGATTCATTTATAACAAAATATTTTATCGCAGTGACAAATTGGCGGTCAACACTTCCTGATTTCCATCGAATCGAACGTTAACAGACGTCACGCAGCAAAAAAAAAAAAGCTCACGCACAGCCGCTGGAAGAGATGTATCAACATATATGAGCCTCCTCAGCCACCCTCAGGAAACATAGGGGATTAGGATACGTCCCCCGCACCCTCTTATACCTAGTAATTTAATTAAAACGAAGCACAAAATGGCGAATTCCCGTTTCGCTACCAGTTTGCGGCCCAGTTCGCGGCCCGTGAAGCGCTTCTACCGTGAAAAATCATTTTTTTTTTTATTTTCCCCACGGGACCCTTTAATAACCCCAACAACATTCCTAGGAGGTCAAGAGGGGTATACCTTGCCCCCTTTCATTAAATTCCCCCTTCGTTTTTCACCTCTTCTTCTCTCTCGATCCTACCGAGAGATAAGATGGCGGCCGCTCCGGACTGTCACGCAGCAAAAAAAAAAAAAGCTCACGCACAGCCGCTGGAAGAGATGTATCAACATATATGAGCCTCCTCAGCCACCCTCAGAAAACATAGGGGATTAGGATACGTCTCCCGCACCCCCTTATACCTCGTAATTTAATTAACGAAGCACAAAATGGCGAATTCCCGTTTCGCTACCAGTTTGCGGCCCAGTTCGCGGCCCGTGAAGCGCTTCTACCGTGAAAATTCTTTTTTTTTTTATTTTCCCCACGGGACCCTTTAATAACCCCAACAACATTCCTAGGGGGTCAAGAGGGGTATACCTTGCCCCCTTTCATTAAATTCCCCCTTCGTTTTTCACCTCTTCTTCTCTCTCGATCCTACCGAGAGATAAGATGGCGGCCGCTCCGGACTGTTTAGAATGTTGACAGACACCGGAGAGCCAATCAGCTTTCTGCGCTCAAAGTTCAGTTTCGCGAAAAGTAAGCGAACCGGAGCGCAGCCTGGAGCGCTGTTACAGATATATATCTTGTTTTAAACATTAATTTCTCAAAAACTACTGGAGCACATATATTGAGACCTAGCAAAGGCACATCGGGCTAACAGTCCCTACAATTTTGCCAAGTTTCGTGCAAATCCATTCAGCCGTTCGAGCTAAAAGTGAGTCCAACCGCCCTATGGAAATTAACATGGGAAAAACGTGTTTTGGGACCCCCCTTTTTTCTCGGCCCCCCCCTCGACAAAACCCCCCCAAATTTTCAAGGGCTGCTCAGAAACAAAATGTGCCATTTTCCTGAAAATTTCAGCCGATTCCGTCCACAAACGCCAAAGTTATTAGACATAGAATTTTCAAAAATCCCATAGGGAAAAAATCCTAACTATATATACCTACTGACGATAGCCAGTAGGTAATATATATATATATATATATATATATATATATATATATATATATATATATATATACATATATATATATATATATATATATATACATATTACCTACTGGCGGTCGCCAGTAGGTATATATAGTTAGGATTTTTTCCCTATGGGATTTCTGAAAATTCTATGCCTAATAACTTTGGCGTTTGTGGATGGAATTGGCTGAAATTTTCAGGAAAATGGCACATTTTGTTTCTGAGCAGCCCCTGAAAATTTGGGGGGGTTTTGTGGAGGGGGGGCTGAGAAAAAAGGGGGGTCCCAAAACGCCTTTTTCCCATGTTAATTTCCATAGGGCGGTTGGACTCACTTTTAGCCCGAACGGCTGAATGGATTTTCACGAAACTTGGCAAAATTGTAGGGACTGTTAGCCCGATGTGCCTTTGCTAGGTCTCAATATATGTGCTTCAGTGGATTTTGAGAAATTAACGTTTAAATCAAGATATATATCTGTAACAGCGCTCCGGGCAGCTATCCGGTTAGCGAACCTTTCGCGTAACGGAACTTTGCGATGAGAAGCTGATTGGCCCTCCGGTGTCTGTCAACATTCTAAACAGTCCGGAGCGGCCGCCATCTTGTCTCTCGGTAGGATCGAGAGACAAGAGGAGGCCAAAACAAAGGGGGAAATTACCATAAGGGGGCATAGTAGATCCTCGTTGACCCCCTAGGTTTTATGTGGAGGTTTTAAAAGGGCCTAGGAGGGTCCAAAAAAAAAAATTTTTTTTGCGTGGTAAGCGCCAAGTTCGCGAACCGGATAGCTTTCTGGGCAGCGAACTTTATGGATAAAAGAATGAAAGACTTTTCTAATACTGTATGTTAATTGTTTGTTGTTTTTCTTGTTTTTTTTTGTTTTCTTTTTTTTTAAAGTGTTTTTTTTATTTTGATTCTTTTTCATAATTTATTAAACTTTCTAACATTTCAGTGTCTGAAATGTCATTATTTTCTTGAAATATTGTTTGCAATCTGTGAGGTTGCAAAATGTCCTCATTTGCAAGGAGGAGATCTACTGCTTGGACACATTGCAGCAGTTCATTATCCAAGCTTTCATCCATAAATTCCATGTCAATTGGTTCTATTAATTCCTGGCTGCTCTCTTCCAGGTCCATCTCAAAAGAAACTTGCTGCTCGCCTTCCATTTTGCCTGAAATTTGGATTAAAAAAATATATATTAGTAGAGATAGGGCACTGTTGGGATTAATTTTAGATAGGCAGTTTTTATCAGTGAATTTATCTTTTGGCAGTGTATAGTATGAGAGTGGAAATAGGACTATAAAAAGTGTATGTGATTTAACCAGGACAAGCCTTACTCCATTGATAACTATAACAGAGAAGTCTATCTAAATACATTACTACTACAGAGGGATAGTGTATATCTAGCAGAAAAAGTCTACTATATTAAGTCATAGTGCACAATATATTAAATTATAACTTACCTTCACAAAGAAGTTGAAGTTTTTTGAAGCTATTGAAATAGGAGGTACAACAAGAAGTAGTAGTCAAAATGGCTGTGTTTCCTTCTCTCCCTTTATATATATACAGGTATATAACCAATTAAATGTCAGGTAATAAAAGTAGAAAATGAAAGTAACATTTTCATTGGTTGTCAATTCCAACAATTCAGATGTGTTTTGTGAAGTAATTTACCTCACGGTACTTGGAGAGGTCTACAGGCTAAATGGCTAAATGGAATTTCAATGAAATTTGTGAGAATGGAAGGGATTGTTATGTAGTATGAGCTAATCTATATTTGGTGAGAGTGTCTCTAGTCGTTTTTCTGTAAATTACTTTCCCGCCTTTTTTTAGGACCGCTTTCCGGGAAGCTGCCCGGTTAGCGAACCTTAAGCGTCACGGGAGTCCACCATTTTGTGTTTCGTTCGCATTAAGATACAAGATGGAGGGCAAATAATGTTTAGAATGGGTAGAAGGGGTCATGGTAGACTTATCTTGACCCCCTAGGTTTTCTGAGCGTGGCTGAGGAGGCTTATATGTGCGAAAAAAAAAAAAAAATTTTTAAAAATTCCGCGAGGTTAGCTTTCGGTTAGCGAACCGGGTAGCGCTCCGGGGAGCGAATTTTGTGGAAAATTAGTGAAAAAAGTTAGAGAAAAATAATAATTGTGAGTGATCAGATGAAGGGTAGCTCTGAGAAGAGCTTTTGGGTTTATGGTACATTTAGGTACTTATAAGTAGGTACCAATGCACAGTCTTAAATTCAGAATGAAAATTCTGTTGCCCTCATCTGAGAAGTGAACTCCATCTCCTCTGTAGATATCTTGCATGTAGTAACGCAAGTTATTGTTGTACAGAGAGCCCATTCCATGGTCTCTCATGTAAGCTGAAACAGATTTGTTTACATGCTTCCTCGCTTTCTCAATTTGTGGACAAAATTGGTTGGACCACCTCCATTTCTGTCTTTGGCATATATTGGAATATACCAAGGCAGTTTGAGGAAAAAGTGCCATTAATTGCTCCAAGGTGTCCTTTAAAAGCATTTCCAGACCTACCCCTGTCAAAGTGCCCAAATCATTACCTCCACAGTGCACTATTAACAGGTCAGGTTTTGGCAAATGCATAAAGGTTTTCACCAATGGTATCAATTGGTGACATTTTAATCCTCTTTGGCCCAACCAGTTAATTTCCACATCTTGTAAATTGAGGTTGTGTAAATTTCTGCTCTCAGCATACCTTTGAGCCCAGTGGATGTAACTATGTCCAACAATCCAGACGTTAAACATGGTGGAAGAAGGTTCTTCTGCAGTCAGATGAAGTGTGGTAATGAAAGGGCAGTTGAAACAGTAGGAGTTTCTAAAGAAAAAAAACTGTGGATTTACAATGCTAATGATTCATTAGCAGTGATTGGTGCATTTCCATTTCTGAAAACAGAAAGTTAGGGTGCATGGATGTGTTCTTTGAAAGATGTAATTTGAATGGTCAAGGAAGAAACAATTTATGAAAGATTGCACTGGATACGCAGGTGCACTGAGAGTTCAGAGTTCAATTGAAACATTGTTGTGTGAATTTGCAAACATGAGAGGTCTTCCAGGAGGTGGTTGCTATGGAAACAAGGCAGACAGGGCAGAGGGGGGAAGGGTTTTGATTTGAAAAAAGTGAGGGAAGAGGTATGATTGGCTAATATGAGAGATATGTGAAAAGAATATCTGTATTTCTGTGCTTTCAATAGCTGCAGCCTTTGGAGTGCATCCTTTTTCTTCTGCTGAAGACAATTTGGTGTATTTCTGAGACTGTTTTCAAAACTCAAAAAATATTTGCTAAGGTGAGAAAAGATTTATTTAATTTAGATAGAGAATAGTATGATTTAAGGAGAAAATGATGAAGAAAGCTGTGTTTTTAAAATGTGGTTTTGTCTCTAGTTATATACTAATAGAATTAGTTTCATAGAGAAATTATAATTGCATATTTGGTGTAACATTCTGGCATGCAGTAACACAAGATATTGTAATACATGGAGGCCATTTCATGGTCTGTTATGTAAGCTGAAACAGATATGTTGCTTTTAAAAACGATTTCAGAAATCAATTACATTTCTGGATATTTACTGCTAGAGCTTCATAGGTTGTTTTGGGCCATATTTATAAGGTATTTGAGTGTCTAAGATGTTATGTTCGCCTTTTAAAATGTAAAGTGTTCCTCATGGGGCAAGTGTCTTGTAAATACGCTCCCACTTGTGCTTGGCAAATTTAGATTTTGATTATGGGAGTTACCTAGCCATGTTAATAGTGTCCCAAAAATGGTGCTAGGGCATTCCAGAAAACACTTTCATGTGTCTCAAGGACATTTTTAGTTATTTCTTCATGAATGCAGGTATACAATTGATTTATATGCTGTGTTTAAAAACGAATTTTGAAATGAATTAAATTTCAGGATATGTACTGTTAGAGCTTCATAGGTTGTTTGGGGTCATATTTAGAAGGCATTTTAGTGTCTTTGATGTTATTTTTCCCTTTTTAAATGGAAAGCGTTCCTCATGGGGCCCTGAGCAGTTCTTAGCCATGTTATTTAATAGGAAGTGGATAACATGGCTAAGAGCATTTGCTGGAAAATGCATGAATATCGCTGATTTTTCTGCTATATTCATGGATTGGGGCCGTTTTTTTTCACATTGCTTCATAGGTCGTTTGGGTTCATATTTAGAAGGCATTTTAGTGTCTTTGATGTTATTTTTCCCTTTTTAAATGGAAAGCGTTCCTCATGGGGCCCTGAGCAGTTCTTAGCCATGTTATTTAATAGGAAGTGGATAACATGGCTAAGAGCATTTGCTGGAAAATGCATGAATATCGCTGATTTTTTTGCTATATTCATGCATTGTGGCCGTTTTTTTTCACATTGCTTCATAGGTTGTTTGGGTTCATATTTAGAAGGCATTTTAGTGTCTTTGATGTTATTTTTCCCTTTTTAAATGGAAAGCGTTCCTCATGGGGCCCTGAGCAGTTCTTAGCCATGTTATTTAATAGGAAGTGGATAACATGGCTAAGAGCATTTGCTGGAAAATGCATGAATATCGCTGATTTTTCTGCTATATTCATGGATTGTGGCCGTTTTTTTTCACATTGCTTCATAGGTTGTTTGGGTTCATATTTAGAAGGCATTTTAGTGTCTTTGATGTTATTTTTCCCTTTTTAAATGGAAAGCGTTCCTCATGGGGCCCTGAGCAGTTCTTAGCCATGTTATTTAATAGGAAGTGGATAACATGGCTAAGAGCATTTGCTGGAAAATGCATGAATATCGCTGATTTTTTTGCTATATTCATGCATTGTGGCTGTTTTTTTTCACATTGCTTCATAGGTTGTTTGGGTTCATATTTAGAAGGCATTTTAGTGTCTTTGATGTTATTTTTCCCTTTTTAAATGGAAAGCGTTCCTCATGGGGCCCTGAGCAGTTCTTAGCCATGTTATTTAATAGGAAGTGGATAACATGGCTAAGAGCATTTGCTGGAAAATGCATGAATATCGCTGATTTTTCTGCTATATTCATGCATTGTGGCCGTTTTTTTTCACATTGCTTCATAGGTTGTTTGGGTTCATATTTAGAAGGCATTTTAGTGTCTTTGATGTTATTTTTCCCTTTTTAAATGGAAAGCGTTCCTCATGGGGCCCTGAGCAGTTCTTAGCCATGTTATTTAATAGGAAGTGGATAACATGGCTAAGAGCATTTGCTGGAAAATGCATGAATATCGCTGATTTTTTTGCTATATTCATGCATTGTGGCTGTTTTTTTTCACATTGCTTCATAGGTTGTTTGGGTTCATATTTAGAAGGCATTTTAGTGTCTTTGATGTTATTTTTCCCTTTTTAAATGGAAAGCGTTCCTCATGGGGCCCTGAGCAGTTCTTAGCCATGTTATTTAATAGGAAGTGGATAACATGGCTAAGAGCATTTGCTGGAAAATGCATGAATATCGCTGATTTTTCTGCTATATTCATGCATTGTGGCCGTTTTTTTTCACATTGCTTCATAGGTTGTTTGGGTTCATATTTAGAAGGCATTTTAGTGTCTTTGATGTTATTTTTCCCTTTTTAAATGGAAAGCGTTCCTCATGGGGCCCTGAGCAGTTCTTAGACATGTTATTTAATTGGAAGTGGATAACATGGCTAAGAGCATTTGCTGGAAAATGCATGAATATCGCTGATTTTTCTGCTATATTCATGCATTGCGGCAGTTTTTTCCACATTGCTTCATAGGTTGTTTGGGTTCATATTTAGAAGGCATTTTAGTGTCTTTGATGTTATTTTTCCCTTTTTAAATGGAAAGCGTTCCTCATGGTGCCCTGAGCAGTTCTTAGCCATGTTATTTAATAGGAAGTGGATAACATGGCTAAGAGCATTTGCTGGAAAATGCATGAATATCGCTGATTTTTCTGCGATATTCATGCATTGCAGGCCTTTTTTTATCACATTTGCAAGCACTTCTTAGCCATGTTATCCAATGGGAGGTGGATAACATGGCTAAGAGCATTTGCTACAAAGGTTATTTGGGGTTATATACCATTTTTGGGAAATTATTAACATGCCTATCTAACTCCCATAATCAAAATCTAAATTTGCCAACCGCAGGTAGGAGCGTATTTACAATAAATTTGCACCATGAAGAATGTAAAATAGCATACTAGATACTCAAATAACTTATAAATATGACCCAAAACATCTTATGAAGCACTAGTAGTGCATATTTCCAGAAATGTATTGGTTTTCATTTAATGATTTACTTCATTGGTAGGCCTTCACATGTTTTTTTACCTTGGTTTTTTTTCAGTGAAAATCTTATCTGCAACCATGTGTTGGCCTCACCTCAAATAAACAAAACAGGTGATGGACTGAATGTGGATCAATGACACACATTCACCCCAGTCCAAAGATCTGGGCCTAAACAAACCTTTAGATAGGCTACATCTTATCGTCATCCTGAATTAATGATTTAAAATATTAGGGAGTGATTTATGAGTGTTGTATGCCTGTTTTGTACCATTGAGTGTCATTTTTGTGATGCAGTGCTGGTGGAAAATATTTGCTATGTTAAATAATTAGTACGGCATTAAGTTTTAGATGACTGTTATTTATTTACTGTTTGGTAATAGTGGTTAATAACATTTTATATTATATTTTTTCACAGATTCAACTGCAGATTCTTTCATAGTTTGGAAAATGCCTTCCAGAAGTCGAATACGAAAGGCTAGAAAACGTCAAAGACAGCAGGATGATGTTTTATTGCAGCAGTCCTCTTCCCCAAATACTTGTCAAAACACCAAGAAAGGTCCGGGTAAGAGCACGAAATCATTCTTAAGAAATATTTGTAGTAAAAAAAATTTTGCTCAAAAAAATGTGTCTGTTCACAAAAAGAAAAGTAATTTAAATGGAAAGGAGAGACACATCACAAATGTTACTGATAGAGGAAGAGATAACTCTGTGCATGATAGTAGAAGGAAACAACAGTTTAGGGACATTCGACAACGAATGTTCCGTAATAGGATATTAGTTAATTTATTGAAAAATATTAAAAAGAAAGGCCAACAGAAAGCGGCATTTTATAGGAAGAAGAAAAATGTAGAGAAAATTATTGATCATGCTTTTGAAATCAAGCGAAAGTTGTTTATTTTGGTAATCAATAGAATTAGGAAACTAAGCAAGGTAATTTCTGATTTCAAAACAAAAAGTAGATGGAAGAGAGTAGTAAATCGTACTAACTTTTGTGAAGTTTTTTCTGGAGAATGGATGCATAGTTCAAGTTCTGAGGCATTTTTTAATGAGGAGACTTATTTTCAGGATAATGATTTGGTGCATGCAGTTGACATCAGTGGTCGAGCTTATGAAGTGAAGGATGGTTGTCCAGTTGAAAAAGAACAACTTGTGACAACAGAGACAGAAGAGGCGCTAAGTGATGAGGTTTTAGGAAGACGTCCTAAGGGTCCTGTGTACATTTGGAAGTGTAGTTCTATTTGCAGTGTGCGACAGGTTTCCATCAATTTGCTTTGTGATTTTATACGGACATTTAATAAGAAAAGTTTGAAGCAGAAAATGAAGTTGTTGCAAGATTTAGATCCTTGCAGAGTGAGACAAATGACAGGTTTGCGTGGTCATTCACTGGCTTGTCTTTCCAGGAGAGTATGCCAGAGTGTTTTTCATCATTTCAGGATGCTAGCAGTGCATCATAATAAAGTGAGAAAATTAGTGAGAATGTTGTATTATGCTAAGAGTCCAGCAATTATGCTTAAACAGTTATGTGCTGCTCTTTTGCATGGTTCTGAAATAGATGTGAAGAATCTTTGTGAAGAAATTGAGTTTTGTTACTTTGGTAGTAAAGATGAGAATGTTCAAATTGACCCTGAAGTAGAGGGTAATGTGGAAGATAATGTACAGGTTTCCAGTACAGATAATTTTCAGAAGGAAATTGCCACGTTTCAGATGAAATCAAGTGAGAGGCCTAATTTCACTTGTGTATGTTGTCGACGCACTTATTATAAGAATCAGACTAAGGTAGTGGATTTATATGCAAAAAGTGAAAGGGAAAATAATAGTGAATGGAAGGATTTAGCCACATACTTGATGGTAGAAAATTATTTTGATTTGGGATCGGATCAACGTGTGTGTACTTATTGTTGTAATAAATTAAACCAAAACCAGATGCCTGCTAGGGCAGTTCATAATAATCTGGAATTGGTTGAGATTCCTTCTGAATTGAAGGATTTAAATACTTATGAATCTATTTTGATTCAAAGTATCCATCCCTTTCAGGCTATTGTAAGAATGGAGCCAAAGACAGGGAAGTTGCCTCCAGCAGATTTACAGAGAGGATTAAAGGGAAGAGTTGTTTATTTGCCTCTAGATTTGAACAAAAACATTAACACAATTGGAATAGAAAAAGTGGAAGAGGAACCTCTGGTTATCTTGGTTAATGGGGTTCCGACAAAGAATAAGAAAATATGGCAAGATTTAGTGGATGTTAGGAAAGTCAAAAAGGCAACAGTGTATTTGAAGAAAAATAATAAGTACTATAAGAATGTATATGTTGCAGAAGAGGAGGTAAGTGATGAAGAGGATAGCGATTTGTGTGCTGGCCAAATTGAGAAAGTAGAGGCCTCTAAAAGTGAAGAAATATATGAACATTATAGTGTTCATCCTTTGCATTCCAAGGAAGTCATGGGGAATGCTATTGAGTTGTTTCAAATGAAACAAGCCAAAGGGAGTCCCATTAGTGTTTGGGAGGAAAGTTTGGAAGCTCGGTGTTTCCCACAGCTATTTCCCACAGGTCAAGGAGGAAGATATGATGAGCGACCTCGTGAAATTCCTGCGTCTGAATACCGGACTTTACGATTGTATGCAGAAGATCCTAGGTTTCGGCAATGCATTCCCTATTTGTTTCATCTCCTGTTTGAAAGCGATCTGTCTGGACTTTCATATGCAGTGAACCACATCTTAAAAAGTGGTATACAGATGCGAAACATCTCGGCAAGTGACTTTATGCATAAAGTCAATGTCCAAGACAGTATTTTGGATTCTCACTTAATTAATCTCATGGCGTGTCAGCGTGGTACTAATGAGTACTGGTACCGTCGTCATGGTGATTTAAAATGTATGCTGAGGAACTTAGGAACTCCGACATGGTTCCTCACTCTGAGCTGTGCTGAGTATGGCTGGGATGACTTACTTGAATTTCTACGAGAGGCAAATGGAAATATTGAAAACATTGAATTCAAGACACCTGGAGAACTGTGTTCTTTGGATCCTGTGAATGTATGCAGGTACTTCAATCATAGATTTGAAGCTATGATGTCTTTCATCACAAATAAAAAGAATCCACCTCTTGGAGAGGTGTTGGATTTCTTCTGGAGAAAGGAGTATCAAGCAAGAGGTGCCCCTCATATACATATGTTGCTGTGGATCAAGGATGCACCTAAATTTGGAACAGATCCGGATGACTTAGTGATGAATTTCATCGAACAGTATTCTACGTGTGCTGTTCCAAACGCAACGGAGAAGAAAAGTCTAAGAGAACAAGTTCTACGTTTCCAAAGCCATCGTTGTGGAAAGTACTGTCGTCGTAAATTCAGAAACAAGGACAAGTTCTACACTAAATGTCGTTTCAACTTTCCACGACCGGTGATTTCTAAAGGAAGAGTGAACAGTTTGATGTCTTCGTTGCGACATAATGTGACGAGGAAATCACCCAAGAATACATACAATTTGAAAAGGAACGAAGAGTCCAAGTACATCAATGACTACAACCCAGTGATTTTGTCCATGTGGAATGCCAACATGGATATACAGTTTGTGGCTGACAACTGTATGGCTGTGGCTCGGTATGTGACATCTTACATCACCAAAAAAGAAAAGACCGAACTGAAGGATATGTGGGAGGACATTTCCCATGAAAAGAGCCTCAGCAAGAAGTTGTACAGTTTCAGTCTGAAGATGTTGTCGCATCGAGAAATCGGAGCTTACGAATGTTCTGATCGATTGTCTTCAGCAAGTCTCTATGCCAAATCCAGGAGTCTCGTTTGGGCGAGTCTTGGTCTTGCTGCAACGCGAAATCGAGTTCTAAAACCTGTTCGGGAAATTGAGTATTTGGCAGAAAAGGAACCAAACAGTACCGACATTTTGAAGACCAACATGTTGGATACATATTATCCAAATCGAAGCAGTCACCTTGAGAATGTTTGTCTATATGAGGTTCTCCAAAATTATATATTCAAGAGGAACATCAAAGAAGATATTGAGAAAGGAGTGTATGCTGTAATTGGAAGTGAGGGATGCCTGGTCAAGCAAAGAAAATGCCAATTAGTAAATCATCGAAAAGTAAGTGGTGAATCTCCAGAAAAAAAGGAGTTTTTCTATTTAGCACTTTTGCAACTTTTCAAGCCTTGGCGTGCAGAAGAGGAACTGCTTGGAGATTTCCTCTGTTACGAAGACTCTTTCAATGCAGCCAAGGAGTCCATAGAATGTCCTGCTTTTTCTAAATATCAAGAAATGCTAACTTTGGAAATTGAGCAGGAAGCAACGATTGCAGCCGAGATTGCCAGAGACAGTTCTCAGGACAGTCAGAGTTCTGTTTCATTGAGTCAAGATCCACTTGGAGGACCTATTATCGAAAATGAAGCTGCCACTGCTATGAATGAAGTAGAAAGAGCCATGGCACATGCTCAGGAGGATTCAGTTAACTTACAAGACTTGGAAAAACAACTCAACGTTGAGCAGAGGAAAATATATGATGAAGTTACCAAGGAAATTGAGCACGGATTAAGTCATGAGAAGAAAGAGTGCTCGTGTACGTCGTTGAAGCCTGTCCGACTGTACGTGAGTGGAGAAGCGGGAACTGGAAAAAGTTTCCTCATTAAAGCAATCTCTTGTTATTTGCAGGAAAGGACTGAGTCATCGCTGTCTTGTGTTGTCACCGCTCCTACTGGACTGGCAGCACATAATATTAAAGGTATTACTTTGCATCGTCTATTGATGCTGCCGGTGGAGCATGACAACAAATTACAATACAACAAGTTATCTGGAGATGCTTGCTGTGAAGTTTCAAGAGTCTTGAGGAAAATGAAACTACTTATCATTGACGAAGTAAGCATGGTTTCCAATGTCATGCTTGCCTTTGTGCATTTGAGAATGCAAGAAGTACTTAAAACTGAATATGATGTCTTATTTGGTGGGAAACACATTATTGTTTTCGGAGATCTTCTACAGCTGACACCAGTAAAAGGTCAACCTGTGTTCAAAATACTCACGCATGAAGATACCAGGAAGTGCCTAGGGAGCATTGGCAACGTCAATATATGGTTAAACTTCAATTATGCAGAACTGCATCAAAATATGCGTCAGGCAAAGGATGAAGATTACAAGAATATTCTACAAGATATTAGAATTGGAAAAGTGACCGAGCATGGGAAAGAAGCTTTAAATGCACGGTTACTGTCAAATTTGTATCCCAAACAAGAGATTGTGCCTGAGAATATTTTTCAGAAAATTACTGAGAAGAAATCCGGGATATGTCTCATGCCAACTCTTGCAGAATGTGCCATCTTCAACAACAAAATGTTGAATTTAGAAAAGCAAGACATTGTGAAACTGGAAGCTATCGACAAATTAGAGCATATGGGATCAACAATTATTTTGTCAGATAATTTGAAATCAAAATTGGATTCATTAGAGAAGACTATATCTAAGACAGCGGGTTTTGAAAAGACTCTGAATGTGTGTTTAAATTGCCGAATCATTTTGAGACGGAATTTACATGTAGAAAGAGGTCTGGTAAATGGATCAATGGGTAATGTTGTTGATTTTGAGAAATACAGAAATAGAGATGGAATAGAATTTTTAAGAATTAAATTTGATGGCATTGAGGAAGTACAGCAAATTGGTCGTTGTTCTGCTAGGTTTTTGCTTGTTAAAGATTTATATGTTCGCCGTAAACAGTTTCCTGTTTGCTTGGCATATGCGGTGACAATCCATAAATCGCAAGGTTTAAGTGTAGACTGTGCATTGGTGAATATTGGTAGTTCTGTGTTCAAGGAGGGTATGGCATATGTGGCATTGTCACGAGTTAGAACTTTATCGGGATTGTACTTGATTGACTGTGATGTCACAAACATTTGTGCAGATCTAGATTGTGTTAAGGAATACAATAGGTTAAGAAGAGAGTATGTGCCACATTTGCCTCAATATCCTTTGTTTGAGAAACGTGTGGTAGGCCGGAAACGTAGAAATAGCAGTAATAGTAGGGAGGTTGTTGCAAAAAGACTAAAAGTCAGTGAACCGAAAGTTGATAGCAGAAAGAAAGTGGATACTGTTGAAGAGATTGTTGGTTTTCAATTTGAAAACAGTTCTGGTGTCAACTGCTATGCAAATGTCGTTGTTAATGTTCTCTTTTCACTAGAGAGTTTAAAACAACAGATTGTGTTCAATTCAGAACAAAGTTTATGCTGCTTGTTGAATTCTGTGTTAGAGAAATGTAGCACTGATCGAACAAAAGTAGAAAGTGTGTCTGAAGTTCGTTATCTGTTAGATGAATGTTCAGGTCAAACAGACTTCTCTGAAAATAATCAGCAAGATTGTCAGGAGTTTTTAATGTATATGCTTGATATATTGCAAGATGAGGGTGTAGATGTAGATCACCTGTTTGGGCTTTCTTATCAATGGCAGCATGACTGCGAGAACTGTATGGTATCAAGT
Organism: Lissotriton vulgaris; assembly: GCF_964263255.1. Lineage (NCBI taxonomy): Eukaryota > Metazoa > Chordata > Amphibia > Caudata > Salamandridae > Lissotriton > Lissotriton vulgaris. The sequence goes on from NW_028247862.1 coordinate 24,683, forward strand.
ACTACTAGTGTAGACTCAGAAAGATTTATATATTTAACTTTGCCAGACAGTAAATCAGTGTCCTTTAATAAGCTAGTAAAAGCAGCTGATCACAACATGGAGTGTAGCCAATGTAAATGTGATATGATGTCAACATTATTGATACGTAGATATGGCCAGTATGTCATTTTAATGATTCAACGATGTAGGCCTGATGGATCAAAATTGTCAACTTTAATAAAAAATTTTGTGGCTTCTCAGCTGTCAATATCAGGGAGGACTTTTGTTACTGTAGCAATTATCTATCACGATGGTCCATCAACAACATCAGGACATTATACAGCTTACTTAAAGTCTGGAAACGGCTGGTCATTCTGTAATGATTCTGTTGTAACTTTCAAAAAAAAATTGCCGTTTGACCTTAAAAATTCTTACCTGGTGTTTTTAAAACCAAAATTTTAAGTAGAGGGAATGTAAGTCTGCAATGCTGTCTCGATTAAAAATCCAACTATATAAACCTGATGCAAGTAAGTCTGCTTCATAGTAAGCAGTATCAGTGTCATAGGAAAAGGAGAACATGAGTGACAAAGAAGACTAAGATATTAGTAGTCCAGGATTGTGAAAATAATCTCAAATATTTTATTTTTGAAAGTTGCGAAAATAGAAAATGTCGGGATTTGATTGGAAGAATTACAAGACTTGCGAATCGCGGCAACATGATTTGGCCTAGTGGAAACATGTGATATAATGAGAGAAGTTTTTTTTCTATGTAACATATTTCACGTATCGATGGAGGTTTTCTTTCAGAAAGTGGCGGGCTGAAAATATTTAAAGCACAACAGAGTGGATGCTGTTTATAGGAGATCGTTTGACGTCATTGAAAGTAAGTTAATTTTAAGAAGTTTTGAAATCAGATTTCTTAGGTTTTATGGGTTTTTTAAACACAGTCATTTTGATTGTGTTTTTTTTTCCCCGCTGTTACATGATGAATACCTTCAAGTCACTGATTTATGTGAAATTTGATACATTCTGAGAACAGCAAAAATAAACCATTTAACATGTATAATTAATGTTATGCTTTTTGTCCTTATGATATATATTTAGAAATGTGTGGTACATATGGGTAAGCTGAGTTCTGTAAATATCAATTTTAATGCTTAGAGTGCTGTACTTCTGGGTAGTGTTTTTAAAAAAAAAAAAAAAGAGGCCTCACCTCAAAGAAAGCTCTTGAAAGCACACATCTTATTTGCATCCTAAAACAATCATTTACAATGTTAGACACAATTTTATTATGGCTTTACATCTTTTTTGCGCTGCTATTGCATCACTATTGTGAGACATCAGCAGTGCAAGAAAAACATCATGTTCCAAAATAGGCCTCAGTTCAGCAATATCAAGATACAGTTTCTTTCAAATATATATCTTTAGGATTGTGTAGGGGACGTAGAGAAGCAGAGACTTCTGTAAATGTCAAAGTAGTTGAAAAACTGTTTCTTCTTGAACCTTTTCCCTTGTCTTTTCTAATTTTTAAATACATGTTTTAATATTTTTTGAAATGTTTGTTCTTTGTTTTACAGATTGAAAGTATGAAAAAATATTTAAAAAAGGTAACAAGAATTATAAGGTAAATGTTTTCCACTCTTTTTACCCGCAATGCACTGCTGATTATGTCATTGACACTATCTCTCATTTACTCTCTCTAGCTGTCTTTCTTTTTACATTATTCTCTGATTACTTCCCTTATACTAACTCTTCTTTTTTTTAAAAAAATATTTTTTTAGTTCGCTTAAAGTTCGCGAACCGGTCAGCGAACTTGAAGCGAACCAAAAGAAATAGAGCTTGCCAGAGTGATAAACATTCTAGCAATTTTGTTTGAAAGGGGAGGTAGTTCTGAAAAGAACTGTTTTTTTTTGTTTTTGTTGTTTTATATTTTTTTTTTATTTTTTGAACATTTTTTGATTTTTTTGTATTTTTAGAACTGTTTTATGTTTTTTTTGTGTTTTTTATGGAGGGGAGACAACAAAAAACAGGCTTTCAAAACGGCTCAACTGGAGCAAAAAAAAGAAAATTACTTCTTGGGTGCATTAGGGCATTTATGATTTTCATATGCAATGTTCATGAGCTTGACACTCATGTTGCCATATGACAGCATATCTCCACAGTAAACACAAGATAACTTTATGTGCTGGAAGTTAGGTTGGATGTTTGGCACAGTCTCTTGTGCCTCTCTTCCCGTCAAAGACAATGTGGATGTAGATCTTGCCACAGGAGTTGCCGTCGGATTGTCTTCAAGATCCCTTAATTCAGCCCGGCTATAGTTCAAGGGATGCCACCTGCTCATGTGACGATGCATTGTATAGTTCCCCATACTGTACTTCTTTTCTGTGCCTCTCGACAATCTGTAGTCACAGATGAGGCAGGTGGCATATTTTGCATTCACTTTCTTTGTTCCAGGAGGGATGGTGAAAAACTGCCAGATGAAACTGGTTTTTCGTTTAGAAACCCGGGGCAACTCATCAACAAATTGTTGTTCCTCTCTCTCCTCTTCTTCTTCTTCCTCATTTTCCTCCTCTCTGTTAGTCATAATTTGACTAGGTGGTCCTCTCTTCTTATGAGGAGGTGGAGGTGGTGGTGGGGGTGCACCAGCTGCAGCAAGAATGGAAGCCATTGTGGATCTTCAGATAAATGGTCTTTCTCTCACCAAGATGAAAGTCAGAGTGAGGAAATAAGGAGGGGTTTACATGATTTGGGGAAAACAAAAGTTCTGAGCCAATGAAAAGTGTTATTTTTAGGTCACATGACCTAGTCATACATCATTTGGAAACCAAAAGTGAAATGAACCAATGAGAAGTTTGATAAACAAGTCACATGACCTGTTCCGCTTACGTTACGCGGCGCGCGCCGCGTCCCAGATCGCTTCCGGTTCGCGGTCCGGAGCACTTCCGGGAGCGCTAACGCGACGCGTCATTAGACGCATTACGCGATAACGTGATATGTCGCGCTTCCGCAACGCGTCACTGTTCCGCTAACGTAACGTTGACCGGTTCGCGGACTAGATCGCGGCATCAAGATGAGCTAACGGAAAGCTTCCCGGTTCGCGAACTAGAAGCGAAGAAAAAAATATTAAAAAAAAATTATCAATAAATATCTATATATATTTTGGGATTTAAAGAATAATATATTTTACAGCTACAGATGTTAGCTTTTAAAAAACCAATGAAATTCACTGAAAAAACCATAGGTTATAGACCATATATAGTTAGAAATTTGCATTTAAAAAACCATTGAAATTCAATGAAAAAACCATAGGTTATAGACCATATATAGTTAGGAATTCGCATTTACAAAACCTTATTTTACTCGCACAAAACCATTGAAATTCCATATATAGTTAGTTGCGCTAACTATATATCGCGCACCCGCAATCCACTGCTGATGATGTCACATATTACATCATTCATGACATGGTCAGTGACATCACTGATGACATCACTGATGACATCTCAAATGACATCACTGATGACATCACTGATGACAACACCCAGTGACTGTATGTTTCTGTAAAGTTGAAATATGTCTTACATATTGAAGAATGAGTGGATGTATAAGTGTCTGGATGAAGGATTTAGTAGGTGCATGACTGACTGTATGAGTGAGTGATTAAATGTGTCTCACTGAGTGCATGGGTTAGTGACTAAACTGTCTTAATTTGTGCATTATTATGTCTGTTGTTCTGTAAACTGCTGCATGTGTTGATAAGTACCTATATGAGTAACTATATGGGATATTCATTGGTTGCCCAAGTATTTGTATGGGAGACTGAGTGTGTGTGTGGGTGGCTGGGAGGTGTGTGAGTCTGTGCATAGATGTGTAAGCAGTTGATTCACTAGGTGTATGAGTTCAAGAGTGCATGTGGAAACAGCTATATGGGCGGTTGACTGTGCATGGGTGTGTTGGTGAGTGAATGGATATCTCAGTGCTACATGTGCAAGTAAATACGTATGTAAAACACAATACATGTGAGAGATGACATATATAAATAACTGTGGATAAGAGCCAGTGAATGTGTGAGTGGTTGTATGGATCACTGTGAGCTTGTATCAGGGATTGTATAAGAGAGTAAATATGTCTAAGAAAATGTTTGAATAAGTAAGGTGTGTATAACTGTATAGTTGAGGAAATGGAGTGTGATTGATTCTTTCCATGACTGACTAGGTGTGTGAGTAACTCCATGGATGAGTGACAGTCTGTGAGTGTCTGTTTATACTGAGTGTATGTAAGGTTATATTAGAGTCTGAAGAGGTTCATTGTATTATCACATGAGTGATGTCATCAGTGATGTGATCAGTGATGTCAAATGAGATGTCATCAGTGATGTCAAATGAGATGTCATCAGTGATGTCATTTGAGATGTCATCAGTGATGTCATCAGTGATGTCACTGACCATGTCATGAATGATGTAATATGTGACATCATCAGCAGTGGATTGCGGGTGCGCGATATATAGTTAGCGCAACTAACTATATATGGAATTTCAATGGTTTTGTGCGAGTAAAATAAGGTTTTGTAAATGCGAATTCCTAACTATATATGGTCTATAACCTATGGTTTTTTCATTGAATATATATATATATATATATATATATATATATATATATATATATATATATATATCTCGCTCCAAGGTTGTCCACCATTGAGTAGCACGTGAGCAGCAGCTTTATTTATGTGTAGGTGAGGACGGGGATCCGCTTGTAGACTCCGCTCCGTAATGGATCTGCCCGACGCATTTCGAAGCTCCATCTGCTTCTCTTCAGGGGCTTTAACGGAAGCGGTGTGCGCACCCGCTACACTTCTCCAAATACGTATAACTCACCCGCCGATGGGAGGCTCCAATGAGACTTCTGGGAAGTGTAGTGCGGAAAGCGCGTCGGGCAGATCCATTACGGAGCGGCGTCTACAAGCGGATCCCCGTCCTCACCTGCACATAAATAAAGCTGCTGCTCGCGTGCTACTCAAAGGTGGACAACCTGGGAGCGAGAATCTATATGCGGCAGTCCAGCCGCAGAGTATGCACCACCCCGTTAACGTGGGGGTCACGGCAGTGAAGTAGCAGCCGTACATGGGATCGAGGACGGGCCCACTTGTGGAGTCCATACAGGACTTGATTGTGTGCTTTCCGCACTACACTTCCCAGAAGTCTCATTGGAGCCTCCCATCGGCGGGTGAGTTATATGAAATTGGAGAAGTGTAGCGGGTGCGCACACCGCTTCCGTTAAAGCCCCTGAAGAGAAGCAGATGGAGCTTCGAAACGCGTCGGGCAGATCCATTACGGAGCGGCGTCTACAAGCGGATCCCCGTCCTCACCTGCACATAAATAATGCTGCTGCTCGCGTGCTACTCAAAGGTGGACAACCTGGGAGCGAGAATCTATATGCGGCAGTCCAGCCGCAGAGTATGCACCACCCCGTTAACGTGGGGGTCACGGCAGTGAAGTAGCAGCCGTACATGGGATCGAGGACGGGCCCACTTGTGGAGTCCTTCCAGGACTTGATTGTGTGCTTTCCGTACTACACTTCCCAGAAGTCTCATTGGAGCCTCCCATCGGCGGGTGAGTTATATGAAATTGGAGAAGTGTAGCGGGTGCGCACACCGCTTCCGTTAAAGCCCCTGAAGAGAAGCAGATGGAGCTTCAAAACGCGTCGGGCAGATCCATTACGGAGCGGCGTCTACAAGCGGATCCCCGTCCTCACCTGCACATAAATAAAGCTGCTGCTCGCGTGCTACTCAAAGGTGGACAACCTGGGAGCGAGAATCTATATGCGGCAGTCCAGCCGCAGAGTATGCACCACCCCGTTAACGTGGGGGTCACGGCAGTGAAGTAGCAGCCGTACATGGGATCGAGGACGGGCCCACTTGTGGAGTCCATACAGGACTTGATTGTGTGCTTTCCGCACTACACTTCCCAGAAGTCTCATTGGAGCCTCCCATCGGCGGGTGAGTTATATGAAATTGGAGAAGTGTAGCGGGTGCGCACACTGCTTCCATTAAAGCCCCTGAAGAGAAGCAGATGGAGCTTCGAAACGCGTCGGGCAGATCCATTACAGAGCGGCGTCTACAAGCGGATCCCCGTCCTCACCTGCACATAAATAAAGCTGCTGCTCGCATGCTACTCAAAGGTGGACAACCTGGGAGCGAGAATCTATATGCGGCAGTCCAGCCGCAGAGTATGCACCACCCCGTTAACGTGGGGGTCACGGCAGTGAAGTAGCAGCCGTACATGGGATCGAGGACGGGCCCACTTGTGGAGTCCATACAGGACTTGATTGTGTGCTTTCCGCACTACACTTCCCAGAAGTCTCATTGGAGCCTCCCATCGGCGGGTGAGTTATATGAAATTGGAGAAGTGTAGCGGGTGCGCACACCGCTTCCGTTAAAGCCCCTGAAGAGAAGCAGATGGAGCTTCGAAACTCGTCGGGCAGATCCATTACGGAGCGGCGTCTACAAGCGGATCCCCGTCCTCACCTGCACATAAATAAAGCTGCTGCTCGCGTGCTACTCAAAGGTGGACAACCTGGGAGCGAGAATCTATATGCGGCAGTCCAGCCGCAGAGTATGCACCACCCCGTTAACGTGGGGGTCACGGCAGTGAAGTAGCAGCCGTACATGGGATCGAGGACGGGCCCACTTGTGGAGTCCATACAGGACTTGATTGTGTGCTTTCCGCACTACACTTCCCAGAAGTCTCATTGGAGCCTCCCATCGGCGGGTGAGTTATATGAAATTGGAGAAGTGTAGCGGGTGCGCACACCGCTTCCGTTAAAGCCCCTGAAGAGAAGCAGATGGAGCTTCGAAACGCGTCGGGCAGATCCATTACGGAGCGGCGTCTACAAGCGGATCCCCGTCCTCACCTGCACATAAATAAAGCTGCTGCTCGCGTGCTACTCAAAGGTGGACAACCTGGGAGCGAGAATCTATATGCGGCAGTCCAGCCGCAGAGTATGCACCACCCCGTTAACGTGGGGGTCACGGCAGTGAAGTAGCAGCCGTACATGGGATCGAGGACGGGCCCACTTGTGGAGTCCATACAGGACTTGATTGTGTGCTTTCCGCACTACACTTCCCAGAAGTCTCATTGGAGCCTCCCATCGGCGGGTGAGTTATATGAAATTGGAGAAGTGTAGCGGGTGCGCACACCGCTTCCGTGAAAGCCCCTGAAGAGAAGCAGATGGAGCTTCGAAACGCGTCGGGCAGATCCATTACGGAGCGGCGTCTACAAGCGGATCCCCGTCCTCACCTGCACATAAATAAAGCTGCTGCTCACGTGCTACTCAAAGGTGGACAACCTGGGAGCGAGAATCTATATGCGGCAGTCCAGCCGCAGAGTATGCACCACCCCGTTAACGTGGGGGTCACGGCAGTGAAGTAGCAGCCGTACATGGGATCGAGGACGGGCCCACTTGTGGAGTCCATACAGGACTTGATTGTGTGCTTTCCGCACTACACTTCCCAGAAGTCTCATTGGAGCCTCCCATCGGCGGGTGAGTTATATGAAATTGGAGAAGTGTAGCGGGTGTGCACACTGCTTCCGTTAAAGCCCCTGAAGAGAAGCAGATGGAGCTTCGAAACGCGTCGGGCAGATCCATTACGGAGCGGCGTCTACAAGCGGATCCGCGTCCTCACCTGCACATAAATAAAGCTGCTGCTCGCGTGCTACTCAAAGGTGGACAACCTGGGAGCGAGAATCTATATGCGGCTGTCCAGCCGCAGAGTATGCACCACCCCGTTAACGTGGGGGTCACGGCAGTGAAGTAGCAGCCGTACATGGGATCGAGGACGGGCCCACTTGTGGAGTCCATACAGGACTTGATTGTGTGCTTTCCGCACTACACTTCCCAGAAGTCTCATTGGAGGCTCCCATCGGCGGGTGAGTTATATGAAATTGGAGAAGTGTAGCGGGTGCGCACACCGCTTCCGTTAAAGCCCCTGAAGAGAAGCAGATGGAGCTTCGAAACGCGTCGGGCAGATCCATTACGGAGCGGCGTCTACAAGCGGATCCCCATCCTCACCTGCACATAAATAAAGCTGCTGCTCGCATGCTACTCAAAGGTGGACAACCTGGGAGCGAGAATCTATATGCGGCAGTCCAGCCGCAGAGTATGCACCACCCCGTTAACGTGGGGGTCACGGCAGTGAAGTAGCAGCCGTACATGGGATCGAGGACGGGCCCACTTGTGGAGTCCATACAGGACTTGATTGTGTGCTTTCCGCACTACACTTCCCAGAAGTCTCATTGGAGCCTCCCATCGGCGGGTGAGTTATATGAAATTAGAGAAGTGTAGCGGGTGCGCACACCGCTTCCGTTAAAGCCCCTGAAGAGAAGCAGATGGAGCTTCGAAACGCGTCGGGCAGATCCATTACGGAGCGGCGTCTACAAGCGGATCCCCGTCCTCACCTGCACATAAATAAAGCTGCTGCTCGCGTGCTACTCAAAGGTGGACAACCTGGGAGCGAGAATCTATATGCGGCAGTCCAGCCGCAGAGTATGCACCACCCCGTTAACGTGGGGGTCACGGCAGTGAAGTAGCAGCCGTACATGGGATCGAGGACGGGCCCACTTGTGGAGTCCATACAGGACTTGATTGTGTGCTTTCCGCACTACACTTCCCAGAAGTCTCATTGGAGCCTCCCATCGGCGGGTGAGTTATATGAAATTGGAGAAGTGTAGCGGGTGCGCACACCGCTTCCGTTAAAGCCCCTGAAGAGAAGCAGATGGAGCTTCGAAACGCGTCGGGCAGATCCATTACGGAGCGGCGTCTACAAGCGGATCCCCGTCCTCACCTGCACATAAATAAAGCTGCTGCTCGCGTGCTACTCAAAGGTGGACAACCTGGGAGCGAGAATCTATATGCGGCAGTCCAGCCGCAGAGTATGCACCACCCCGTTAATGTGGGGGTCACGGCAGTGAAGTAGCAGCCGTACATGGGATCGAGGACGGGCCCACTTGTGGAGTCCATACAGGACTTGATTGTGTGCTTTCCGCACTACACTTCCCAGAAGTCTCATTGGAGCCTCCCATCGGCGGGTGAGTTATATGAAATTGGAGAAGTGTAGCGGGTGCGCACACCGCTTCCGTTAAAGCCCCTGAAGAGAAGCAGATGGAGCTTCGAAACGCATCGGGCAGATCCATTACGGAGCGGCGTCTACAAGCGGATCCCCGTCCTCACCTGCACATAAATAAAGCTGCTGCTCACGTGCTACTCAAAGGTGGACAACCTGGGAGCGAGAATCTATATGCGGCAGTCCAGCCGCAGAGTATGCACCACCCCGTTAACGTGGGGGTCACGGCAGTGAAGTAGCAGCCGTACATGGGATCGAGGACGGGCCCACTTGTGGAGTCCATACAGGACTTGATTGTGTGCTTTCCGCACTACACTTCCCAGAAGTCTCATTGGAGCCTCCCATCGGCGGGTGAGTTATATGAAATTGGAGAAGTGTAGCGGGTGTGCACACCGCTTCCGTTAAAGCCCCTGAAGAGAAGCAGATGGAGCTTCGAAACGCGTCGGGCAGATCCATTACGGAGCGGCGTCTACAAGCGGATCCCCGTCCTCACCTGCACATAAATAAAGCTGCTGCTCGCGTGCTACTCAAAGGTGGACAACCTGGGAGCGAGAATCTATATGCGGCAGTCCAGCCGCAGAGTATGCACCACCCCGTTAACGTGGGGGTCATGGCAGTGAAGTAGCAGCCGTACATGGGATCGAGGACGGGCCCACTTGTGGAGTCCATACAGGACTTGATTGTGTGCTTTCCGCACTACACTTCCCAGAAGTCTCATTGGAGCCTCCCATCGGCGGGTGAGTTATATGAAATTGGAAAAGTGTAGCGGGTGCGCACACCGCTTCCGTTAAAGCCCCTGAAGAGAAGCAGATGGAGCTTCGAAACGCGTCGGGCAGATCCATTACGGAGCGGCGTCTACAAGCGGATCCCCGTCCTCACCTGCACATAAATAAAGCTGCTGCTCGCGTGCTACTCAAAGGTGGACAACCTGGGAGCGAGAATCTATATGCGGCAGTCCAGCCGCAGAGTATGCACCACCCCGTTAACGTGGGGGTCACGGCAGTGAAGTAGCAGCCGTACATGGGATCGAGGACGGGCCCACTTGTGGAGTCCATACAGGACTTGATTGTGTGCTTTCCGCACTACACTTCCCAGAAGTCTCATTGGAGCCTCCCATCGGCGGGTGAGTTATATGAAATTGGAGAAGTGTAGCGGGTGCGCACACCGCTTCCGTTAAAGCCCCTGAAGAGAAGCAGATGGAGCTTCGAAACGCGTCGGGCAGATCCATTACGGAGCGGCGTCTACAAGCGGATCCCCGTCCTCACCTGCACATAAATAAAGCTGCTGCTCGCGTGCTACTCAAAGGTGGACAACCTGGGAGCGAGAATCTATATGCGGCAGTCCAGCCGCAGAGTATGCACCACCCCGTTAACGTGGGGGTCACGGCAGTGAAGTAGCAGCCGTACATGGGATCGAGGACGGGCCCACTTGTGGAGTCCATACAGGACTTGATTGTGTGCTTTCCGCACTACACTTCCCAGAAGTCTCATTGGAGCCTCCCATCGGCGGGTGAGTTATATGAAATTGGAGAAGTGTAGCGGGTGTGCACACCGCTTCCGTTAAAGCCCCTGAAGAGAAACAGATGGAGCTTCGAAATGCGTCGGGCAGATCCATTACGGAGCGGCGTCTACAAGCGGATCCCCGTCCTCACCTGCACATAAATAAAGCTGCTGCTCGCGTGCTACTCAAAGGTGGACAACCTGGGAGCGAGAATCTATATGCGGCAGTCCAGCCGCAGAGTATGCACCACCCCGTTAACGTGGGGGTCACGGCAGTGAAGTAGCAGCCGTACATGGGATCGAGGACGGGCCCACTTGTGGAGTCCATACAGGACTTGATTGTGTGCTTTCCGCACTACACTTCCCAGAAGTCTCATTGGAGCCTCCCATCGGCGGGTGAGTTATATGAAATTGGAGAAGTGTAGCGGGTGCGCACACCGCTTCCGTTAAAGCCCCTGAAGAGAAGCAGATGGAGCTTCAAAACGCGTCGGGCAGATCCATTACGGAGCGGCGTCTACAAGCAGATCCCCGTCCTCACCTGCACATAAATAAAGCTGCTGCTCGCGTGCTACTCAAAGGTGGACAACCTGGGAGCGAGAATCTATATGCGGCAGTCCAGCCGCAGAGTATGCACCACCCCGTTAACGTGGGGGTCACGGCAGTGAAGTAGCAGCCGTACATGGGATCGAGGACGGGCCCACTTGTGGAGTCCATACAGGACTTGATTGTGTGCTTTCCGCACTACACTTCCCAGAAGTCTCATTGGAGCCTCCCATCGGCGGGTGAGTTATATGAAATTGGAGAAGTGTAGCGGGTGCGCACACCGCTTCCGTTAAAGCCCCTGAAGAGAAGCAGATGGAGCTTCGAAACGCGTCGGGCAGATCCATTACGGAGCGGCGTCTACAAGCGGATCCCCGTCCTCACCTGCACATAAATAAAGCTGCTGCTCGCGTGCTACTCAAAGGTGGACAACCTGGGAGCGAGAATATATATATATATATATAGATATATATATATATATATATG
>NW_028247863.1:0-84179 GCF_964263255.1 Lissotriton vulgaris
TTCAGTCCAGCAATCACACTGTTACTCTCTGTGTACTTCTCTAATCATCCAGCTAGTACCATGTCCTTATCTAATCAGATCACTGAAATATTATCGACGGACAATATATCGACTGGCCAAAATATCGTTGATAAATTATCAACTGCAATAATGTTGAGTTTCTATACTTATTTAACAAACTACAAAAATATTGAGTACAACATATCGATTCTTTAAAATATCGATGTAAAAAATATAGACCACCAATATATCGACTACAAATATATCGTTTTTAAGCAAATTACACCTAACACTACAAAAATAGCGTCTGCAAATATTTTGACAACCATAATATCGTCTTTTGATGAATATCGACTTAGGATTATGAACATTTCATATGTGAAATACTATATAAATCTTCTTATTAAATACATTACACAATCCTAAGTACATATAACATATTATATAACATTTTTTTAAAACATTTCTATTTGTAAACATTTTCCCTACATTTAATGAACATATTGTAATTATTTTATAAATATTTCTAACATATTAAACATATATTTTCACATTATTATCACATATATTTAAAATAAATTATACAACTAACCAGCTTTAATGCAGAACTCTTCACATATCACCATTCCCACATCAACAAACACACCAATTAATTGTAAAAAAATTCAAACTAACCTTTAAAATTCTTCCTTTCTTTCTACATCCAATCAAATGAGAGAACACTAAAAATACACACTATAGTACATGCCTACTACCATTTGTTGCTGCTAACTCTATAGAAAGAAGAAGCCAACACTTTGACGAAATTCTTCCAGAATAATCTACATGTCTAATCCAGATTGCTACCAAAGTATTCAAGTAAGTTACACTTTATTTTTAGAATACACAACTAGGAGGCTAAAAATGTTACAACATCTCCTAACTGTTTAAATTATTTTTTTTCCTCTCCTTCTAAATTTCTGATTTAGACTGCTCCTAAACACATCAATATACCTTCTCCTATTTCTTCACCGCTAATTACTGATTGTAAGTATATGTAAATGTTCTCTAATACACCAACTGCAGTTCTTAAATACTATTTTGTAATATCCATACATTATTTACTCTATCTTCTTAACAGATAATCAGAAAACATCCTAATTCTACTCTACTAAATTCAAAGACTACACAAATTAAACATGTAAGTATATATGTACTTTTCAATAAAGGCCCAAAAATACTAAAGCGAATTTCTAAATACCATTTCTTGCATATTATACCTTCCTCACAGATATTCTAAAGACATCCTACATCTACTATACCAAAGACCAAGGCTACACTTTTTTAAAAATGTAAGTATATTTTTTGATTTCCTAAAAGGCCCTAAAAAGATAAAGCTATCTTCTAAACACCATTTAATATTTATTATATGTTCTCTACAGATATTCTGAATACATCATACATCTACTCTACCTACAGCAAACACTACTAAATTTAAACAAGTAAGTATTTGTATTTACTTCCTTAAAATCCCTACAATTATAAATGTATTTACTAATAAGGTTTTATTGTTTATTCTATACTCTCTACAGATATTAACATTACATCCTTCATCTACTCCACCAAATACAAACACTCAACAATTTAAGCAAGTAAGTATATCTAATTATTTCCTACAAAAACACTAAAAAGCAAAAGATAAAACAGCTTTTTCCTAGGAAGAACGCTTATCATTTATTTCTTTTCATACCAACAGGAAATCAAGAAGAACATACAAGAATTCAATTGAAAACACAGTTTCTGTATTTTTCTAAACAAGATTTACAAACTGTAAGTATAAATACTGAAATAAAAATGTTTGAACCACAAACTTAAATATTTTTCTTTAAAATATGTTTCTTTCTACTCTTTCCTAGAACAAGTAATACAAAATGACAGAAGGTGCAGAATTTTATTGTCACAGAAAAATAAATTGTTGTTATGTTATATGGGGTATGTTTATAATCAGGAAAGACAAAGTGGAAGAAAAGTATTCTGGAAATGTACCAAATACTACTCAAACAAATGCTATGGGAGGGCTACTACTGAAGAGACAAATGTCTTATTTACTAGGGAACACAATCACCCCCCCCCTCCCAATGTCACAGAGATAGAGATAAGGGATGCTTTGGAAAGTATAAAAACTGCTAGCACACAGAGTGACAAACCTACCACACAAATTCTAAAAGAAGAACTGTTAAAAATTCCAGCCCATGCTTCAGGTCAGCTACCCTCTATTGACTCCCTTAAACGCACAATAGCACGCACTTAAAGACTAACTACCACAACACAACCTAACCCTACTACCTTTGAAGAAATTATAATTTTCCCAGAAAGGAGCTTAACACACAGTAATGAAAAATGTATACTTTTTGACAATGAAAGCAGCACCAACAGAATAATAATGTTTGCAACTGCAACAAATTTAAGAAAAATACAACAATGCGACCAATGGATGATGGATGGGACTTTTAATCCATGTCCTAAACCATTTTATCAGTTATATTCCATACATGGATTATACCATCACTATAATATCCCTTTCATTTACTGTTTGTTACCTAACAAACAACAAAATACATATACTGAAATATTAAATGTCATCAAAAATGAAATCAATAATTATTTTCCCCCAAAAATAATTATTGATTTCGAATTATCTATAATTAATAGCATTTTGAAAACATTTCCCCACACAGCAATCCAGGGTTGCTACTATCACTTCAATCAGAGTATATGGAGACATCTCCAGAAATCCACCTTAAGCATTCTATACTCAACTGATAGCCACTTTGCACACCACACAAAACAATTGATAGCACTAGCCTATGTTCCAGTTACTGATGTAGCGGAACACTATAATTTACTAATTGACAGCACATACTACAAAAATATGAAGAAAAACTGGCCCCACTACTAGACTATTTCGAAGATACTTGGGTGGGAAGATTACATAGATCTGGGCACCGACGCCAACCAAAATTCCACATACCTTGGTGGAATGTATATCTAAGTACATTAAACCAAGAGGCAAAAACTATCCGGAAAAAGGTGTCCCCAAACTTCTACCCCCGCTGATCTTAGAGGAATAGCCAGTGCGTCTTTGGTCCATGCAGGAGATCCTGGGCTGTCCCAGATAGAAGTATAATAACCATAATACAGGATTTTTAGTGACCTCCTGATCCAGTACCAAAGTTCCGCTGCTTCCCGCAGTACCTTAAGGCGCACTTTTTTAAAATACTTTGGGTCCGCGAATTTACAAAGAAAACCAGATTCCTCATATTGACAGCTTTTTAGCATTGCTAGCAACAATATACCAATACCCGAAGACGGTGGAGTGTTCATAAGAGTCCTAAAGTTTTTTAACTGAAAAGCCCAACAGTATAACTGAAAATCCGGGGCTGACAACCCCCCTTTAAGCAATTTTCGCCTTATCTTGATCCATGAAAGACGAGACCCTTTTGCGGCCCAAATAAATGTACTAACTTCACTCTGAAGCTTCTTAAACCATTCACCTTTAAACGCCAAAGGAATTGTCTCAAATAAAAAAGTTAGTTTTGGAAGAACCATCATTTTTATTAAGTTTGTGCGACCATATAAATTGAGACACAGATGACTCCATCCTCGAAGCATTCCTCCTATTTCTCTTTTAATTCTACCAAAATTAATTTTTGCTAAGTCATCCAAGTTCTGAGTAATCCTGACCCCTAAATATCTCATTTCTGATTTGCATTTTATATGGCCAGGATCCAAATTCCAACTCATAATTTCCGTTTTATCGTCATTAATTTTGTATCCTGAGACAGCTCCAAATTCTTTAGTTATTAATGATATATTTTCCAATGTCTGCCGAAGATTAGAAGTATAAATTATAATATCATCAGCATATAAACCTATTTTCTTAGACCAGGCTTCTACCGAGAAAGGGAGGATCTTCTCAGAACCCCTGATCTTACAGGCCAAAGGCTCTATATAAAGGTCAAACAATAACGGGGATAAGGGACATCCCTGCCTGGTGCCCCGAGTTACTTTAATTGAATTGGTGAGAATCCCATTGATCAATACTCTGGAAGAAGGCGAATTATACAATGATAGAAGTGTATTAGTAAAATTTATGCCCACGTCTAAATGGATCAAAAGTGCTTTTAAAAAGATCCAGTTTTCTCGATCAAACGCCTTAGCGGCGTCCAGCGCTATTACTGCTAATGGGAGTTTATATGTTGAGGCCAGATCTATTGTACCTATTAAAGAAAAAGTGAGTTCCTTAAGGGACCTACCTCTGATGAAGCCTTTCTGATCTTCCTGCACTAATTTAGGAATAACCAGACTAAGTCTATCCGCCATTATCTTTGCAAATACTTTATAATCGCAATTCAACAGCGAAATAGGCCTATACGAATTAGGATCACTTGGTGGTTTCCCAGTTTTTGCAATTAAAACAATAATTGCCTCATTCCAAGAATCCGGCAACCCGGCCTTTCCTCGCAAAATATCATTGAATAACTGAGCCAATAGAGGCAAGGTGCTTTCCATGAATACTTTATAGACCTCAGCTGGAAGACCATCAGGCCCCGGAGCCTTCCCAGTCTTAGCTGATCTTATAGCCTTTTCTACCTCAGTTAAGTGAATCTCCCCATTCAAAACCTGTTTTAACTCTGTTGGGAGCGGATCCACCATACTAAGCCATTTCGCTATTTCCAAATTATCCGGATTCAAATCATCCTTATACACGTCTGAAAAGTACTGGAAAAATGCATCTGCAATACCCTTGCTCTCAGTGATAGCCTCACTCATACCTGGCAAATTTAATTCTTTAATAAAATTGCGTACTAGATCTTTCTTAGCCTTCCAAGCCAGTAACTTTCCGCACCCTTCGCTATAACTGAAGTGAGCCAACTGGCTGGATTCCCATTTCTCTCTAATTCTGTTGTTAATAACTGCTATTAGTTCCAGTTTTAGCACCTCTAGATCTTTCAGCATCAGCTCTACCATTGTGCCTTCACAGGAATTAATACGGGCCTCTAGTTCTCGAATATTCTTTTCCAAATCAGTAATTTTATTAAAATAGGTTCTTCGTTTTTTTGCTCCCTGGGCACCCAGCCTGCCCCTCAAAAATGATTTACAAGTCTCCCATACTATCTCTATCTTTGCAGTGCCTACATTTATGTCCAAGAAGGCCTCTAACTCTGAACTGATCAATGCACACACTCTTGATCTAGAAGTACTGTGCGATCCAACCTCCAGGTTGCTTCTGCTACAGATGCTTTAAATTTTATATTGAGTGTAATGGCCGAGTGGTCAGAGATATGGACACCTCCATGCCCCACTTCTGTAACTGAATCTTTTAACCTTAAATCCAACAACACATAATCAATCCGAGATTTGTGTTTATATTTCTTGTTATAGTATGTAAACCCCAGCTGTTGCCCATGCTTAAATCTCGAAATATCACACAGACCAATTTGAGTCATCAACAGCCTTATCCTGTTTGACATTTTGGGATTCATGAGCCCACGTGAATTAACAGATCGATCTAATTTATAATCCAGAACTGAATTGAAGTCCCCGGCCATTATAATTTTACCAGTAGATCCTAGCAGTTCCCCAGCCAGAGTGTCCAGAGAATCTGCCTCATCAAGATTAGGGCCATATTATCCAACTATGGTTAGTAACTCAGAATCAATTCTTGCACTTACTATGAGCCATCTGCCTTTTGGGTCTGCTAATAAATTTTCTAAGCAAAAATGAACCCCATGTCTAACCAAAACAGCAACACCCTTTGTAACTATAGTCTGTGAAGTACTAAATCCATGGGCAACCCACCTTTGACCCTGCATGACCTCCTTACACTCTATTGAAGTCAAATGCGTCTCTTGCAAAATTATGATATGGGCATTTGAGTCCTCTAGATATTTTAATATTGCTCGTCTTCTGGATTTTGTGCGTAATCCGTTAACATTCCATGACAGAAATTTTGAATCACCTGTGCTAGCCCCACTCATATTGATCTCTAAGAAACATAAGACACATTTTAGTGGTCGCTAAGCTAATAAGGACTTTTTTCTCACTTTTCCCCCCCTCTCCCCCCTCCCAACCATCCCTACCCCCCCCCAACTGCTCCTACCCACTCACCCATGGAAAACCCTACATTCCTCCCTTTGGCCAAGGCCATGTGGGTGCTTTTTTCGTGACGGTGCTTCCTATTTTATTAACCATCTTATACCAATCTACACAGGCCTGATAGAAAACATAGTGTCAAATATTTATCTTATACGGCAGCTTGCCGGGTCTTTTCTTGACAAAGCTTAATAAATGCATCAATCTCCTCTACTGCTCGGAAATTGTGCATCTTATTCCGCCACATTACTTTTAGAAAGGCTGGAAATTTTAATTGCACTGTAGCCCCCAGTGCCCTAAGTGGTTCTATGCGTTTGCCTAGCTCCCACTGCCTATTAGCTGTGACCGGTGACAGATCAGACCTCACTTCAATTTTTACCCCATCCACCAAGACATTCTTTTTCTTCAAAGCGACTGACAGAATTTTCTCTTTTAAACTAAATGTCAGAAAATGTATCAAAACTTTTCTTGGATTGGCACGGTTAGTATTTAATCTGAAAGGATCTCGGTGGACCTTCTGTATATCCGCATGAATCATCTCTTCGTCCTCTTCCAGTTCCAGCTCAGATTTTAAAAGATGGACTACAAATTTTTTAATATCAGCCCCTTCTTTTCCTTCCGGCAATTTCAAAATCTTTAAATTGTTTTGCCTCTGCATATTTTCAAGTCTCTCCATTCGCTCTTCCTGCGCCCTTTCTCTAAACTTCATTTCTTCGATGTCTCTACTGTTGTCTGCAACTGAATCTCGGAGCTCCTTTGCCGCAGCCTCTAGAACTACCATACGTGAACTCAATTCGCTAAATTTAGCCTCCAGGCTAGTGCATGAAGCACGTATGCTCTCCTGGATCACCTTGGACTCCTCGAACCCTTTATGCATATCCAGATCCAGTTTCTTCAAAAGGGCTATTATTGCCATGTCAGAACTCTCCCCCATATTCAGATCTGAGGGAGTCATTTCATTCAGTCCCCCCGAATTCGAATCCGACAAAATTTTCTCGTTTGCCCCCTCTGATCCTAGCACTGCTGGCACTTTGCTCGAATCCACCAGGACTTCCCCCTCCATGTCAGCCGAGAGAAGCTGATATCGGTTAGGACTTAGAACTCCAGACCAGTCTATAGCAATAGTTTCTATCAGTGAAGCACTAGCCCCCTCGTCCTCCTCGACTGCTGATACCGAGGTCACACTTTCAGCAGAGTTTTCTAAGTTGGGCTTCAGTATTAATGTTTTAGGGATGACTTTAAAGAAAGAGTTAAGAGAAGGTGTTGTCTTGATTTTTTTCTCCAAAATACTCGTTTTCTTAGTATTATGTCTGTTAGTTGTTTTTTTCTTTATACTTTTCTTAGACTTAACCTCGTCTGGGTTTTTATTTTTTCCCTTGATGGGGGAGAGAGCCTTTTCTTCCCCTTGCGCCCTGACAGTATCAGTATCAGAAATAACCGTAGTTTTTGCCGCACTCCTCAATTTTTATCCAGACACCTCAAATACCTCTAGGTCTGCTGCTTGCTTATGTTCTGCCAAACCCCCAAACTCCTCATTAAAATCTAAAGTGCCTCCATTGCTGGTTCTATTAGATTTGTTAAGTTTATTAGTCAGTGAATTACCCTTGCCTAGCGTAACCCCTGATTCAGTACCTCTACCAACACCACCTCTTCCTTTATATCCTACTCTTGCTGCTGCTCGGCGCCCCCTCCCAAGCTCGTGTGCTGCTCTCCCCCAACAGCCAGCTACCTTCGTGGGCACGACTGAGCCCCCACCCCGCTCCTCCTCCGTTACCTCAGCCTCATCTGACACACCCGGTCTATCCTCACACCGAGGGCTATCTATCCCCTCTGCCGCCATGCAAGTCCGCAGAAAGTCATTCAGCTTACCTCAATCGAGGAAGAACAACTTCGGTGCTCAAAACCTGAAAGTTTTCGGATGGTTCAGAATACACCGTTTGTATTTTTCGAGCCTGATTAAAAAACGCGCTGCCTGGAGTCTCCCCAGCTGCCCCGTGGTTCCGTGGTTCTATGGTAGCGCGCTCACCCTCTCAGTGAAAAAAACGCTACAGTAGATGCTGCAGAAGACGCCGTCCCTGAGCCTCTGAGCCTGATTGAAGAAACCGCTCCGCAGTCTCCCCCAGCCTTCTGTGGCAGCGTGATTCTCCCTCTCTGCAATGAAAGCAGAGCTGCAGTAAACACCGCCACGGAGGACGCCGTCTCCACCGACTCCACCGACTCACACACCTCCAGCCTCCGGAAACCTCAACACATCAACCTCCGTGACTTGGAAAGAAAAACCGCCTGTGCTCGCCTGCACTAGCTCACACCGCCACTCCAAAAGACACCCGCGACCCGCTGTTAGCCGGCCGCCATGTTTCCCCGCCCCCCGTGTCCCCGCAAAATCTTTCCGGATGGAAAGCTGGTTGGGTGAAGTCAGGGAACATCCATCTGGGGGCAGGGTATATCGAAATTTAAATATCTGCAAATTCATAGTTGGGCCAGTAAATCTGAAATCATCGTGGGACTGCAGAATGAATTGGAAGAGAAGATCCACTCAAGCCAAGTGTATAAAAAGGAAGTAGGACTTTGGTACTGGGCAATGTTGGAGACGGTGGGCGGCCAGTTCTTATTGCCAGAAACTCTGTGGATGGATTGCCTGCCGGACTTCGCATCTGACACTCAATGGCAAGTAACTATGGCTATGTTGTATAAAGTTGTCAAACCCGCAAATTTAAGGCGGAACCATCTTTTTACACTCCACAGAGCGTATTGGTCTCCATATAGACTTTCAAAGTTCAAGCCTGGAGGGCTGGTGGAATGTCCAAAGTGTAGAAGTCCCAATGAGAAGGATATACACATGTTCGTGGAGTGTCCAAATATTAAAGAGTTTTGGGAGGAAGTAAGTAGCTGCTTATCCCAAGCTATTGAGCACATTATTAAGGTAAGCCCTGAACTTATTATAACCGGAAGGTTGAATTTGCAGATAAAAAGTATGGATGATAAAGATAAACTGGTATTTTATGGTATTCTTTTAGCCCGGAGAGAGATATGTAAACTCTGGGTGTCCCCATTATCTCCGGGGATTTCAGATTGGTTGCGAGCTATGAGATTCACAGCTAAAATGGATACTTTGGGTCCGACAAAAGTTAAATGTAAATTTTGGTCATTATTTTTGGCACATTTTGGGTGAAGAGCGTCTCTTTTAGGGTAAGGGGCTAGGTGGTTATATAAGCAATTTAGTCCAATGATTAAGGCCTCAGCCTATCTCGCCGTGTGTTTTTCAATGAGACGGTGGGGTTCACCTATGTATCAACCTCTCATAAAAGGCGGTACAGATAGAGAGGTGGTCGTGGGCTGGCACCACTAGTGTGGTTGTTAATGGTCTCGGCAGATGAGATAAAAACCCATGGGCGGTATCGTTTGGTTAGAAATGGGTGGCGTAAATGGCTAATGAGGACAAAAAAAAAAAAAAAGAGGCAAAAACTAATAACAGTGTTGAAGGGTGGCACAATGCAATCCAAGCTACCACTAGCAGAGCCAAACCCACCTTCCAAAACCTAATAGGAGCTTTAAAAAAAGAACAAAGCTACCAAGAGCTAAGGATAGAACAATCTGTTACACAAATTGGACCGAAACTAACCAAACAAACCAAACAAATGTTCAGACTCCTGCAAAGCCAAGTAACACTATAGCCTACAACCAGAGGACTAGAATACCTATCAATAATAGCTAAAAGCCTACTATGAATTTTCAGACCAAAAATAAAAATATCTTATGATAATCATTTTAAACATTAAAAATATAACCATTTCGAATTATTTATAAATAATACATATTTGTTTACCATATTAATAACATTTTTAAAAAATATTTGTTAACAAATATGCAATATTTTTAATAACATCAAACATGCACATTACATAAAAATCTACATTTCCCAACCAAATAAAATAATATATAAATACTTACAATTTATGTAGCAGAGGAAGACGTAATCCAGCCACATATAATCCATACAATCCCTTACAATCCAGTACAAATCCAATTTCCGAAACCCTCAAAAACCCGAAAATCATGTACATATAAAAAAAACACTCCAGGAAATCCAGAGAAAACAAGTGTGGACACTTTTTTATGTAAAGTGATATACACACACCTTGTAAAAATATCTGTAATGCATATTCTTCTCCCAATCCAATGCAACACTTTACAAAAACCCGAAAAATAGTAAAAAAGTACAAAATGCGCTCCAGGAAATCACGAAAAAAGGAGATAGATGGTAAAATATAACATTTATGAGTAATACACTCTTTTCTCCAAAAAAAATCCGCTTCCTTCCATGTAATTATACTGCGAAGAATCGGAACCTGTAAAAAAGCATACATAAAGAAACCCACCCACAGAAACCCCAAAACATTTCAAAATACACATTACAATTAATGTAAAACATATAAAAACACATATCCTAAGCCTTAAAAGAACACTAGTTCTCAAACATACAAGACGCCTCCATAACAGCGACCTTTCACCTAAAACATACCGAAAAAACGACTACATACACACAATAACACTACACACTTCAAATATACCCTCAAACACTACTACTCTGTAATAAATAATAGTTAAAATTGACCTTACCTCTCTCTACGCGAAGCAGCTCCCAACTGCGAGCTTCTCCAGTCCTGAATGAAGCTAAATAACCTTACGCGGTAAAAAAATAGTCCCCTTAACCATATTAGAAAGGTAATCATACTAAATACAATGTTCTAATAAGAAATAAAATACATACCCATACTTATAATTTGTAAAAAAAAACTTGTAACACTCATTACAATTTAATGAGCTTAAATATAATTTTTTAATTAATATTAAATAATATTTATTTAATATTATTTAATATTAATATTAAAAATTATTGTACAAATGTTAATAAATATATAGTAAATATTTAATGTTAAGGTAAATGTATTATAATTACTTTTTCCTTTATTGAAGTGACTGTACATTATTATTGCATTTGTAAAGTAATAATATTAATAAATAATAATTATTATTTATTTTTAATATTAATATAATTTTAATATTTCAATGGGAAATATTAACAATTACAAATATAAAATTGAGTTAGTATTTGCAGAAGGTTTTTTTTGTTGTGAAATAAATGTTATAATTAGTTAACTAATGTAAATTAATTTTAATAATTATATAAATTATAAATATTTATTATTAATTATTCTATTCATGTATGAAAAAATTTAAACATTATTCAAAAACATCATATCCAACTAAGTAATTATTGTACTATTTCATATATTATTATGAATAATATTTGTTGCCAAAACTGTTCTATACATATAAAAATAATAAATGTATATGTATTCTTTATTAAGAACATTGTATTTAATATCTAACAAATAATTTTACATTGTTTTTTGTATCAAATATTGAAAAGATATATTAACTTTCTTCTTACTTTATAATTATGTATATATTAAACGTGTATATTTAATAATATTAATATATAATATATTACCATTATTAAATAGAAAATTAACAAGCTGTTAAAAAAAGTGATTATAATTTTTAATAAATATTAGTACTTGTTACCCACATATAAATATGAAAAATGTTCATATTTTCTGTATAAATACTGTGAAATATTTTTTGGGGACAATGTACAACATTTACATAAAAGAAGAATTGTAATTCTACACATGCTACTTTCCAAAGTACTTATATGATATGTTTTTTTTCAAATATTGTACTGTACATAATATAAATAAAATTTGACAATAAACATTTTATAAACGTCCTTGTATACTTCTTTTTCTAAGATTATGACACAGTTATGTTAACATTTCTGGGAGGGTGCTGGACACTGACCAATTATATTTTACTATTCCAACTCCAGTCAGGCAAATATCAGGGAAGGAGCTGGACACTGACCAATTATAATTTACTATTCCAACTCCAGTCAGGCAAATATCAGGAAAGGTGCTGGACACTAACCTATTATAATTTACTATTCCAACTCCAGTCAGGCAAATATCAGGGAAGGTGCTGGACACTGACCAATTATAATTTACTATTCCAACTCCAGTCAGGCAAATATCAGGGAAGGTGCTGGACACTGACCAATTATAATTTACTATTCCAACTCCAGTCAAGCAAATATCAAGGAAGGTGCTGGACACTTAATCATTATAAATATTTAATGATGATTATTTGTTCTTTATTATTCCTCTTTTATGGATAATCAAATTCATGTATAACAATTATTATAATGCATTATTAAATTTATATAAATTTGAATCTTAAAACCAATATTTACATTCTTAGGTATATTAATTTAATAATTTTGTTGTATTTTTTATATTTGAATACATTATTTTTAAATTATAAATGTTTATTAAATGTTTAAAATATTATTTTCATTAATAAAATGTAATTTATTATTTATGATGTTTTATTTTTTTTAAATTAATAAAATATTTAATAAATATTTACATTCATATTTTTTTATAATTAAAAATTAATTTTGTAATTTAGATTTTTTTTTATAAAAACAAAAACAAATTAAAAATTCTTACATTTTTCACTATATATTTATGTTTTTACTTCCAATTTTGTGTAATATTGTAAAATATTTTTTTTGAAATTCCTAAAAAAAAATTTCTAAATATAAATCACATTTTTTATATTTTTCTTACATATTTTTAAATTACTCCAGACCCTTATCCCCTATTAACCCAACATCCTGCTCCTAAACATTAACATAAATTTCTATTTTTATATATATTTTTTTTATAATAATTTCCTATTTTTTTGTGCAAAGATCTAAATATTTACACTATATTATATATTTTTATTACATTTTTTTCAATTACTCCCCACCCTTATCCCCTATTAACCTCCTGCTCCTAAACATTAACATGAATTTCTATATTTATATAAAAAAAATTACAATTTTTTTTTAGTATTTACATTTTTTCCCTACCAATTTCGTTATTTTTTCCTATTACTAAATAACAATATTAATTCTACTCGATATTTTTGACACGATATTTTTGTACTCGATATTTTTGTTACATTATATATTACAATATCTTTTTACCTCAATATTCTTAATATCGATATTTACCTATACTCGATATTTTTTACACAATATTTTCTCCTTTCGATATTTTGGATTCGATATTAGGATTGGCCTATTTGCCTGTAGCAAGGGGGGGGGATCTTAAGGGGAGGGGGGCAGAGGGGGGTGGGGGGGGGAGGTGGAGGGGGGTAAACATGCACGTAGGTGGTGGGCACAAGCACAGTACATGTAGGAGAGTAAAAGAAGATGTGTGGGGTAAGCTGTACAATAGAGTAGTAATAAAAAATGTGGGAAAGGAAATAATGAAGTTCATTGAATGTTGCCGGCATAGGTATATACAGAAAGTAGGAGAAACTATGAAATATAGTGACTTGCAGAATAGTTTCAATTAATATTTGTGGACTTAATGAGCTAAATAAGAGGCTTAAAACTGCTTCCCTGCTAAAATCGCTAAAACCCGACCTAGTGTGCCTTCAGGAAACACACATTGAAGGTACTAAGGCTTATTTACTGGACCAGCTCGGTTTTAATGTTTTAACGAAAACTAATCAGAACACAAAGACGAGAGGGGCGGCGATCCTGGATAAGAGACAGGATACACTGGTTAAGAGGAAGATGGAGGATCAGTGGGGCAGATGGGTTATAGCAGAACTAATTTTCAGGGGGGAAACTATTACGGTTGTTTCGGTCTATTGATCTACAGGAGATGATCCAAATATCTTCCAATTTTTAGACGCAGAACTGGCGCAATGGCCGTAGCCCATTATACTCTGCGGTGATCTGAATATTCATGACCCAGATAGTAGTTTTTCAGATCGTGGTAGGAAATACACAGGGAGGAAAAAGAGGACATATAGAGCCTTAGCAGATATGGTAAGGAATAACTCGCTGGAAGATCCATGGTTAAATTGTCATCCAAATCTAGATGGGAGTACTTTTTTCTCAGCTCCTCACCAGACATTGGTTAGGTTGGATTATTTTTTAATTATGAGAGGACTGATAGATAGAGCAAGAATAGATAGAGAACCGAGGATCATCTCAGATCACAGCCCGTTAGTTTTAACCATAATAGTTGGGCAAAGGAGAAATAAAGAGCTAAGACAATGGACTTTTGATAGAACGCTGCTCCAGGATCAGTGCTACAGGGAAAGAATGAGTAAGTGGATTAAGGAATTCTGGGAGATTAATAGAGGTACATCATCACCAGGGATAGTGTGGGATGCTTTTAAAGCCGGAATAAGAGGAGAAACCCTGAGCTATGTTATTAAGGCTCAAAGAATGTTGAAGGAAAAAGCGGAACAAGATAATAAACAAATCACAGAAGCAGAGGAAGAACTTATGATAGCCATACATACACAATCTCCAATTGAGCATATATTATTGAAGATAGTTGCTCTTAAAGCCGAAGTTATGGATGGGATGGCAAAAAAGACTGTTGAGAGATACACAGCAAATAAAGAAAAGGTATATGAGCTTAGCGAAAGAGTTGGTCACATACTGGCTGTGCGAGCTAGGCAAAGGGATGGGATGACTGATATCAAGGAGATCAAAAATTCTCAGGGAGCTAAGGTTAAGGATGCAGAACAGATCAGAGAGGTTTTTAAACAATTCTATACGGAGCTTTATACATTAGATGGTCACGAAAGAGAGGAGGATATAAGGACGTACTTGAGTGAGATAGAGCCCTCAGGGTTAGCAGAGGCAGACAGAAAAGGGTTGGAAGAGATATTTCAGGTGGATGAACTGATTGAGGCTTTGAGGGATTTACCATCTGGGAAGGCTGCTGGTCCGGACCAGATTCCGATAGAATTCTACAAAATCTTTCAACCCTCTCTCCTAAAAGAAATGTTTAATGTGATGTTGCTAGCACAAAAGGGTGAGTCTGCTCCAGAATCTTGGGGTGGCGCAGACATTATTGTTATACCAAAAAAGGGCAAACCCACAGACGCCCCGGGTTCTTACCGCCCCATTACTCTAATGAACGCAGATGTTAAGGTGTTCTCCAAAATTCTGGCAAAAAGGTTATCCAGGGTAATCGAATCACGGGTTGTTTCTTCTCAACATGGATTTATTCCAGGTAAGGGAACAACTCAGCATACCAGACAAGTAATTACGGCATTTGATGTAGCAAGCATTCTAGAAGACCCGATGGCAGCGGTGTTTCTTGACGCCGAAAAAGCGTTTGACAGGGTCTCCTGGAGGTACCTGTGGAAAGTTTTGAGTTGGCACGGTATAGGCCCAGGATTCATAAAGGCCCTGCAGACCTTATACATAAACCCGATGGCCAAGATAAGAGTCAATAGAGGTTATTCATCAGCAGTTAATATCCAGAGAGGCACAAGGCAGGGCTGTCCTTCTTCTCCTCTGCTCTTCGCTCTATATCTCGACCCCTATATACGAAAGATGGAAAGCAATGATCAGATTCCACCGTTAGTTCTAAATTGTTGCAGATTTAAGTTGTTAGCTTACGCGGACGATGTCGCCATCCTGACCGCAAAACCTACAGTTGCCATTAGGGCAATTGAAGATAAAGCTGAGCGATTTGGTCAGTTTTCAGGATACAGTTTGAACATTACTAAAACTCAGATTGTCAAAAACCAGTGGGTAATATGTAATGATGACAGAGTGACGGGTATGGCAACTTACATAGGGGTACAAATTACAGCAGAAATAGATAAGGTTGTTAAAAAGAATATGGATCCTTTGATAGCTCAAGTTGAAAGGGATCTGGAAAAAATGAATAATCTGCACTTGTCATTGGTAGGCTGTACGAACATTATCAAGATGATTATTTTACCTACATTTTTGTACTTTTTTTAGGGCTATACCTTTGTGGTTTAAAGCCAGCTGGTTCAATGGTATAGAGGCTATATGTAATAGGTTCATCTGGGCACACGGTAAGACCCGGAGGGCCTATAGATATATGACACTCCCTAGGGAAAAAGGAGGTTAGGGTACACCAGATTTCCGCTTATATTATATGGCTACTGTTTTGCAATATATACAAGGACTTATTGCGGGTAACATTGATGATGTAAGAATGCATATTATGTCTACTGAAGTTTACGCTGTTGCACTAGGGGCAAATGCTTATAATTGTTTTTTAAAATGTACAGATTATAGTTACTTTAAGAGAACCAGGTTTAAAACGGTTAAAGCGGCAGTTACGGTATGGAATGCTTTTTTAAAGAATGTCAAGATGGGGAGGTACAATAGGTATGTCTCTCTGATTAACAATAGATCACTCCCAACGGAAATATTTGTCGATCAGACAATGGCAGAGTGGGCAACAAGTGGGATCACGCAAATAGGCGATCTGTTCTCTCAGGATGGTTTTAAGCAATTCTCAGATTTAAGAGACACATATGGTATACATAACAGGGTTTTTTCAAGTACTTGCAGATTAGAAGTTTTTTTAAAAACAAAGTGGGAGGTCCAGCAGGCTTTAACAAAATAGAAATAATGGAGAAAATAAAGCTGATGGGGGATTGCACAATTAAGTCCTTTTACGCAACTCTGTTCAGTAAGAAATGGGCGGACAAATTGGGAGTTGAAAGCAATCTGTTCTTCGATTCGTTGAATCTAGGATGTACAATATTAAGTGCAGCCCGCTGCAGTCTCAGCATTATAAAACATTATATTTTCTGTATTTTACGCCTGCAAGGATAGCAAAATGGGGTGGGAATACAGGAATTAATTGCCCCCGCTGCAATGCACTGGAAGCAGATAGCATACACATTTTTGCAACATGTCCCCAATTACAAACATTGTCAAAGAGATAGAGCGGTTTTTAGCAAGGTCTTTGGGTATTGTGATTTCTCTTACTCCAGCTTGGATTATGTTAGGTGTGACTGAACGGGAGCAGGATCAGTATGCTGAATTTTTATTTGTAATAATGGCTGTTTACAGACTGACAATAGCTGGGGCTTGGCTGGATAAAAATCCTCCAAAACTGCAAAATTGGTTGGCAAATACGCTGTATGCATATAATATAGAGGAAAAAATATATGCTCGAAAAGGGAGGAGAGGGAGACGCCTGGGGAGAAGAATATGGGAGCCATTAAGTAAATGGAAAGAGTTGCAAAGAAAGGATGATAAGGGTGGGGTTGAGAAGATTATGGGGATTTTAAATCTCCCTTTGTTTTGGGTCCGTTATTCATCGTTATTGTTTGTGCTAGATTCCCCTATTGTTTAAAACAAGGTGTGAAATTAATTTGGTTGAAATTATTATCTGTTGGGCAGTCGCCAAGGATGGAACTTATATACCAGAATTCAAGCAAAATATTTTAATTGACAAAATGTACTAAGTGTAAGTTTAACTGTGCTCATTTTGGTGAAGAAAAATAAAAACTTTAAAAAAAATAAAAAAAATTAAAAATTATTACATTTTTCACTATATATTTATGTTTTTTACTTCCAATTTTGTGTAATATTGTAAAATAATTTTTTGAAATTCCTAAATTTTTTTTTTCTAAATATAATTCAAAGTTTTTATATTTTTCTTACATATTTTTAAATTACTCCCGACCCATATCCCCTATTAACCCAACATCCCGCTCCTAAACATTAACAGAAATTTCTATTTTTACATATTTTTTTTTATAATAATTTCCTATTTTTTTGTTTAAAGATCTAAATATTTCCACTATATTATATATTTTTATTAAATTTTTTTCAATTAATCCCCACCCTTATCCCCTATTAACCCAACATCCTGCTCCTAAACATTAACATGAATTTCTATATTTATATAAAAAAAAATTAAAAAATTTTTTAGTATTCACATTTTTTCCCTACCAATTTCGTTATTTTTTCCTATTACTAAATAACAATATTAATTCTACTCGATATTTTTGACACGATATTTTTGTACTCGATATTTTTGTTACATTATATATTACAATATTTTTTACCTCAATATTCTTAATATCGATATTTACCTATACTCGATATTTTTTACACAATATTTTCTCCTTTCGATATTTTGGATTCGATATTATGACTAGTTACCTATCTAATCACTATAGCAAACCCCAATCACTTATAAATTCACCATGCTGTGAACTTGCAGCACTCTAAGTATCCAGTCACTATCTATGTACTTGTACAATGACTCAGGCACTAACACTTGCAGTACTACAGTCGAATTTGCAATGTCCATGTTGTCCCCTAACCACATTCACAGTACTGATTCCCTCCTCCTATTACCCAGGTAGTACCCATGCAGTCCAGCAATCACACTGTCACTCTCCGTGACCTCCTCTAATCATCCAGCTCGTATCATGTCCTTAGCTAGTCACTGAGCCAAAACCCAAGCACTTATAAATTCACCATGCTGTCAACTTGCAGCATTGTAAGTATCCAGTCACTATCCATGTACTTGTACGATGACTCAGGCATTAAGACAAGCAGTACTACAATCAAATGCGCACTATCCATGCAGTCCCCTAACCACCTTCACAATACTGATTCACTCCTCCAATTACCCAGGTAGTACTACTGTCACTATCTGTGCACTCCTGTAATCATCCGGTCAGTACCATGTCCTTAGCTAATTGCTGTGCCAATACCCAAGCACTTATAAATTCACTGTGCACTTACATTGCAGTACTCTAATCATCCAGTCAGTACTAATGTACTCCAGAAATTACTAAGGCAATTATTCCCGCATTTCTACATTCCTTTGACTTTTACCTTCTATCATATTTTGGAAAAAGGACTGAATAAGAATATATTTGCCCTGAAGATGTCCGTATGGATGAAACACGCTGGCTACTTCGTGTCATTTTTAAAGATGGCTCTTGAATAAAGAAATCACACAACAACCTGCTGAATCGTTTTCTGAAAAATGTGTCCTTTATAGTATTTGCATTACTGAATGGAGTGCTGGATTATTGTTTGTTTATAATTGTTTTTGTGGAGTAATCCACAGGGGACTTCGGGGTATTGCGTCTCAAGTCTGTGGAGCCCAAATAAATAACCTTAACCCAATTAGGGGAAAGGTGCGGTCATATTTTCCCCATACCCTGTCAGCTCTTGTATTGTTATTAGTACTTATGTACTCATGCAATTACCCAGGAACTATCGCTTGCACCTTTACAATCCTTTGAGTGCTACCTATACACTTTAGTGATCTCCATGTTACTACATATGTACTCCTTCAATTACCCAGCCAGTCCTATGTCAAAATCCATTCACTCTGCTAAAATTAATCACTTATAAAATCACCATACACTCTCCCTGCAGTAGTGTAATCATCCAGTCCGTACCCATGTACTCCTACAATAACACAAGCATTAACACATGGAGACTTACAATTATCTGTGCATTCTTAGAATTAATCATGCTTTACACATGTACTCTATCAATCACCCAGATGTTAGTATGCAGTTATTTCTCTTTTTCAACAAAATACGGTAGTTTTGAAAAGAACTGTTTTTTTTCTTTGTTTTTGTACAGCTTCAAAATGTCATTCCAACTGGAAAAAATAATTTGTAGCGATGATTTCTTGCTGCTGAATATACAGTGTCAACTGATTGCTCTCCACAGCATAAAATGGCATTGCATTTTATACAATGTTGTTTGAGCGTTGCAAAGTCTATACAAATATCCAGACCACGAGATGCAAAAGTTGAGCTTCCAGAAGTACTGGGACCAGCTCCCTGGTCATTTTGTGGTGTGGCCTCTAGATCATCGCAGTTGTTCTCTTGCAAGTTGTCTGGGATGTATAGTCTGAACATTATAATATATATTTACTAGAAGTGCCACATGAGTATTTTTTCTTGCTGCCTCTTGATAAAACTCTGGGACACAGCGTGCAGCTCACCTTCCTTGCTTTCACTTTTCTTTCTCCCTCCGGAATTATAAAGAAATTCCAAACTATAGACTCTGAGTTTTTTTGTGAGGTGGAACTAAATCTTTTTCATCAGATGGAAGGTCTACTGGTGGATTAGAAGAAGCCAAGGCATATCTTTCGGCGTAGTGGAAACAATATCGATATGAATTAATGAGTTTATTTTGGATATTCTCACTGCAAATCATTTAGAGTTTTGGGAATTAAAAAAGAATTGTTGATTAGATTATCATTTCCATTCTTTGATATTGTATTTAGAACATTCTCTTAGAAAGAACCATTTTAAATATTTGATAATTATATTATATGTAATGTTATTGAGGATGCTTATTTTAGGAAACGTGAAGAGATAGTTGACTTTGTTGTAAATATTTTGGACACACATTTGGTTTTTTTAACAATCTTATTGATTTGATTTTTTTGCTCACTGGTATATGACGAGTAACATTGAAACTACTGTCTATGGTGAAATTCAAAAGATTCTGAAAACAGCACGTTTTCATGCACTTCTACATTCCTTTGATTGCTACCTATACAGTTTAGTGATCTCCCTTTAACTACGTATGCACACCTTCAATTACCCACACAGTGCCATGTCCTTATGCAATCACTCTGCCAAAACCCAAGCACTTATAAATTCACCATGCACTCACATTGCAGTACTCTAATCATCCAATCAGTAGCCATGTACTCATGCAATTACTCAGGCACTTATTCCTGCACTTCTACATTCTTTTGACTGCTACCTATATAGTTTACTAATCTCGCTGTTACTATTAATGCATTCCTGCAGTTACTCAGCCACTCCCATGTCTTTATCCAATCACTCTGCCAAAACCCAAACACTTATAAAATCACCATGCAATCTCCTTGCAGAAGTGTAATCATCCAGTCAATACCCATGTATTCCCATAATAACACAGGCACTAACTCATGTAGACCTACAATTACCTGAACATTACTCTTGCAGTCCAGCCCTCTCCCTCTCACTACTCATGCACTCTTAGAATCATTCATGCTCTACACATGTCTCTAGCAATCACCCAGATGTTAGCATGCAGTTATTTCTCTTTTTTTAACCAAATCAGATAATTCTGAAGAGAACAGTTTTTTTTTCTTTTTAATTTTGTTTTGTGTTTTTTTAACAATTTTGAGTTGTTTTGGTGTTTTTTAGAAAATAAAAAAACAAACAGACAAAACTTTACACTTTTGGAATTAAAGCATTATTCCAACTGAAAAAAAAAATGCAGCAATGATCTCCGGCTACTGAACATGCAGCGTCAACTGATTGCTCCCCTCAGCATAAAATGGCATTGCATTTTATACAATGCTGTTTCAGGTTTGCGAACTCCGTGCGAATATCTGGACCACGAGATGAAGAGGTTGAACCTCCAGATGTGCTGAGACCAGTTCTCTGGTCAGTTTGTGAGGACTCTTGAGCACGTCACAAATGTTCTCGCGCAAGTTGTCTCAGATGTATAGTCTGTAGATGCTTACACATATTAACGTCCCAGAGGAGTACTTCTTCTAGTTGACCTTTGACAGAACTCTGGAACAGTGCGTGCAGCTGACTTGCCTTGCATTTACTTTCCTTTCTGCGTCCGGAATCGTAAAGAATTTCCATACAATAAACTCTGGTCTTTTTTTGGAGGTAGTCCCAAATCTTCATCATCAGATGGAAGGTCTAATGGTGAGTGGGAGATGCCATTAGAGAAGTTTTTGAAGTAAGCACCAAAATAATTCTCAGTATTGCTCCTAAAAACACAGCAGGTATCTCTCCTCTGATGCAGCTGAGAGAATGACTAAAGAGGGTGGGGTCCTCCAAGTTCTAGAATGGAAAACCTTGTCAACCAATTGAATAGTTTCTTTCAAAGTCACATGTGAGTCGCACAACCAGCAAACACCCAGGGCGATGTCGTGAAAATATATTTGACAATCATATAAGTTTATTACAAGTACACATATATTATTTTTATAAAAAGTTTAGATGATCTCTTGTTCTGTACATTAAAGTTATATACATATATTTTTAAAACATAAATTTTTTCTAAGGGAGTTGCGCACCTGGTGTGACCTGGCATGTATATGACATCACGCGGGTCCCGACACTGCGCACACGTCGCATACGAGGTGTGCACATGATATGAACCATATGAACCCATACGTATATGACGTTACGCGGGGCCATGCATCGCGCACCTGTCGCATACCAATATACCAATCACGCACACGAGACGATCCCATACGTATATGACGTAACGTGGCTCCTTCTCAACTTTTCCAATATGGCGGCTCAAATCCGCGCACTCACCGTGATAGGTGTACGATGGGTGCGCGACTCCAATATTAAAATAATTATATATATATATGAAAATGTTTTAAAAGACATAGGACATTACATAATTAAATTAAAAGACTCATTTGAGTCGCCCATTTGAGGGCTCATATTTTTAAGCAGAAGGTGTGGCCTCTATGCCAAAATGACTGTCGCGCTGCTGAAGAGTGCAATGAGCACGAAACGCGTCCGGCGTGAATCGACAGGTATGCTGTAAACTGTATCCGCCCACCGATCCGGCTTTTACCTCATGAAGGTTGCTGCAGTAGATGTCAGAGTGCGTCTCCAACTGGTGGGAACCTTGGAGCTTTGGTTTTCTTGGTGCAGTGAGTCACTTGTTTGACGTTATAGGAATGTTTCCTTTGGTTAATCCTGCCAGTTCAATGCCGATACACGGCAATAAGGTCTAGTTGTCTGGCAGTGGCGAATACTCTGTACCAAGGTTATGATTCATGTTCGTAAAAATTCTAAACGTTTTAATATGAATTGACATTAACATTTTGCCTTTATGAAATGTGTACAATATGGCTGCCACGTTTAATCTATGTTTTACAACACATCAATTGTTTTTGTAAATGTGTCCGCTCTCAGTTTCCATGGGGGCGTGTACAAAAATATGCTGCAAGCTGCGTGTAGTTGACACTGAGGAAGGACAGTTGTCTGAAACGCGTCTGTCATCTTTTGCCGTAGGCTGTGAATAAAATCTGCTGCCATACCGGGAGTGCTTAAAGTCTTCTTTCCGAGCTGTGAGGGAGACCAACGAGCTCAATATATATATATATATATATATATATATATATATATATATATATATATATATATTACCTACTGGCGGTCGCCAGTAGGTATATATAGTTAGGATTTTTTCCCTATGGGATTTCTGAAAATTCTATGCCTAATAACTTTTGCGTTCGTGGACGGAATTGGCTGAAATTTTCAGGAAAATGGCACATTTTGTTTCTGAGCAGACCTTGAAAATTTGGGGGGGTTTTGTGGAGGGGGGGCCGAGAAAAAAGGGGGGTCCCAAAACGCCTTTTTCCCATGTTAATTTCCATAGGGCGGTTGGACTCACTTTTAGCCCGAACGGCTGAATGGATTTTCACGAAACTTGGCAAAATTGTAGGGACTGTTAGCCCGATGTGCCTTTGCTAGGTCTCAATATATGTGCTTCAGTGGATTTTGAGAAATTAACGTTTAAATCAAGATATATATCTGTAACAGCGCTCCGGGCAGCGATCCGGTTCGCGAACCTTTCGCGTAACGGAACTTTGCGATGAGAAGCTGATTGGCCCTCCGGTGTCTGTCAACATTCTAAACAGTCCGGAGCGGCCGCCATCTTGTCTCTCGGTAGGATCGAGAGACAAGAGGAGGCCAAAACAAAGGGGGAAATTACCATAAGGGGGCATAGTAGATCCTCGTTGACCCCCTAGGTTTTATGTGGAGGTTTTAAAAGGGCCTAGGAGGGTCCAAAAAAAAAAATTTTTTTTTGCGTGGTAAGCGCCAAGTTCGCGAACCGGATAGCTTTCTGGGCAGCGAACTTTATGGATAAAAGAATGAAAGACTTTTCTAATACTGTATGTTAATTGTTTGTTGTTTTTCTTGTTTTTTTTTGTTTTCTTTATTTATTTATTTTTTTTATTATGATTGTGTTTCATACTTTATTAAATTTTCTAACATTTCATTGTCAGAAATGTCATAATTTATTATAGGGTGTAATTGTTTTTCATTTTGAAGCAAGTTGTCTACTGCTTCAACACATTGTAGAAGTTCGTGGTCTCTACTGTCATCCATAAAGTCATCAAGTTTGTCTTGGCTGCTCTCCTTCAGTTCAATCGAAAATGAAACTTGCTGCTCGCCTTCCATTTTGCCTGAAATTTGGATTAAAAAAATATATATTAGTAGAGATAGGGCACTGTTGGGATTAATTTTAGATAGGCAGTTTTTATCAGTGAATTTATCTTTTGGCAGTGTATAGTATGAGAGTGGAAATAGGACTAAAAAAAAGTGTATGTGATTTAACCAAGACACTACTACTACAGAGGGATAGTGTATATGTAGCAGAAAAAGTCTACTATATTAAGTCATAGTGCACAATATATTAAATTATAACTTACCTTCACAAAGAAGTTGAAGTTTTTTGAAGCTTTTGAAATAGGAGGTACAACAAGAAGTAGTAGTCAAAATGGCTGTGTTTCCTTCTCTCCCTTTATATATATACAGGTATATAACCAATCAAATGTCAGGTAATAAAAGTAGAAAATGAAAGTAACATTTTCATTGGTTGTCAATTCCAACAATTCAGATGTGTTTTGTGAAGTAATTTACCTCACGGTACTTGGAGAGGTCTACAGGCTAAATGGCTAAATGGAATTTCAATGAAATTTGTGAGAATGGAAGGGATTGTTATGTAGTATGAGCTAATCTATATTTGGTGAGAGTGTTTCTAGTCGTTATTCTGTAAATTACTTTCCCGCCTTTTTTTAGGACCGCTTTCCGGGAAGCTGCCCGGTTAGCGAACCTTAAGCGTCACGGGAGTCCACCATTTTGTGTTTCGTTCGCATTAAGATACAAGATGGAGGGCAAATAATGTTTAGAATGGGTAGAAGGGGTCATGGTAGACTTATCTTGACCCCCTAGGTTTTCTGAGCGTGGCTGAGGAGGCTTATATGTGCGGAAAAAAAATTTTTTTTTAAAAAATTCCGCGAGGTTAGCTTTCGGTTAGCGAACCGGGTAGCGCTCCGGGGAGCGAATTTTGTGGAAAATTAGTGAAAAAAGTTAGAGAAAAATAATAATTGTGAGTGATCAGATGTAGGGTAGCTCTGAGAAGAGCTTTTGGGTTTATGGTACATTTAGGTACTTATAAGTAGGTACCAATGCAGAGTCTTAAATTCAGAATGAAAATTCTGTTGCCCTCATCTGAGAAGTGAACTCCATCTCCTCTGTAGATATCTTGCATGTAGTAACGCAAGTTATTGTTGTACAGAGAGCCCATTCCATGGTCTCTCATGTAAGCTGAAACAGATTTGTTTACATGCTTCCTCGCTTTCTCAATTTGTGGACAAAATTGGTTGGACCACCTCCATTTCTGTCTTTGGCATATATTGGAATATACCAAGGCAGTTTGAGGAAAAAGTGCCATTAATTGCTCCAAGGTGTCCTTTAAAAGCATTTCCAGACCTACCCCTGTCAAAGTGCCCAAATCATTACCTCCACAGTGCACTATTAACAGGTCAGGTTTTGGCAAATGCATAAAGGTTTTCACCAATGGTATCAATTGGTGACATTTTAATCCTCTTTGGCCCAACCACTTAATTTCCACATCTTGTAAATTGAGGTTGTGTAAATTTCTGCTCTCAGCATACCTTTGAGCCCAGTGGATGTAACTATGTCCAACAATCCAGACGTTAAACATGGTGGAAGAAGGTTGTTCTGCAGTCAGATGAAGTGTGGTAATGAAAGGGCAGTTGAAACAGTAGGAGTTTCTAAAGAAAAAAAACTGTGGATTTACAATGCTAATGATTCATTAGCAGTGATTGGTGCATTTCCATTTCTGAAAACAGAAAGTTAGGGTGCATGGATGTGTTCTTTGAAAGATGTAATTTGAATGGTCAAGGAAGAAACATTTAATGAAAGATTGCACTGGATACGCAGGTGCACTGAGAGTTCAGAGTTCAATTGAAACATTGTTGTGTGAATTTGCAAACATGAGAGGTCTTCCAGGAGGTGGTTGCTATGGAAACAAGGCAGACAGGGCAGAGGGGGGAAGGGTTTTGATTTGAAAAAAGTGAGGGAAGAGGTATGATTGGCTAATATGAGAGATATGTGAAAAGAATATCTGTATTTCTGTGCTTTCAATAGCTGCAGCCTTTGGAGTGCATCCTTTTTCTTCTGCTGAAGACAATTTGGTGTATTTCTGAGACTGTTTTCAAAACTCAAAAAATATTTGCTAAGGTGAGAAAAGATTTATTTAATTTAGATAGAGAATAGTATGATTTAAGGAGAAAATGATGAAGAAAGCTGTGTTTTTAAAATGTGGTTTTGTCTCTAGTGATATACTAATAGAATTAGTTTCAAAGAGAAATTATAATTGCATATTTGGTGTAACATTCTGGCATGCAGTTACACAAGATATTGTAATACATGGAGGCCATTTCATGGTCTGTTATGTAAGCTGAAACAGATATGTTGCTTTTAAAAACGATTTAAGAAATCAATTACATTTCTAGATATGTACTGCTAGAGCTTCATAGGTTGTTTTGGGCCATATTTATAAGGTATTTGAGTGTCTAAGATGTTGTGTTCGCCTTTTAAAATGTAAAGTGTTCCTCATGGGACAAGTGTCTTGTAAATACGCTCCCACTTGTGCTTGGCAAATTTAGATTTTGATTATGGGAGTTACCTAGCCATGTTAATAGTGTCCCAAAAATGGTGCTAGGGCATTCCAGAAAACACTTTCATGTGTCTCAAGGACATTTTTAGTCATTTCTTCATGAATGCAGGTATACAATTGATTTATATGCTGTGTTTAAAAACGAATTTTGAAATGAATTAAATTTCAGGATATGTACTGTTAGAGCTTCATAGGTTGTTTGGGGTCATATTTAGAAGGCATTTTAGTGTCTTTGAAGTTATTTTTCCCTTTTTAAATGGAAAGCGTTCCTCATGGGGCCCTGAGCAGTTCTTAGCCATGTTATTTAATAGGAAGTGGATAACATGGCTAAGAGCATTTGCTGGGAAATGCATGAATATCGCTGATTTTTCTGCTATATTCATGCATTGTGGCCGTTTTTTTTCACATTGCTTCATAGGTTGTTTGGGTTCATATTTAGAAGGCATTTTAGTGTCTTTGATGTTATTTTTCCCTTTTTAAATGGAAAGCGTTCCTCATGGGGCCCTGAGCAGTTCTTAGCCATGTTATTTAATAGGAAGTGGATCACATGGCTAAGAGCATTTGCTGGAAAATGCATGAATATCGCTGATTTTTCTGCTATATTCATGCATTGTGGCCGTTTTTTTCACATTGCTTCATAGGTTGTTTGGGTTCATATTTAGAAGGTATTTTAGTGTCTTTGATGTTATTTTTCCCTTTTTAAATGGAAAGCGTTCCTCATGGGGCCCTGAGCAGTTCTTAGCCATGTTATTTAATTGGAAGTGGATAACATGGCTAAGAGCATTTGCTGGAAAATGCATGAATATCGCTGATTTTTCTGCTATATTCATGCATTGCGGCAGTTTTTTTTCACATTGCTTCATAGGTTGTTTGGGTTCATATTTAGAAGGCATTTTAGTGTCTTTGATGTTATTTTTCCCTTTTTAAATGGAAAGCGTTCCTCATGGTGCCCTGAGCAGTTCTTAGCCATGTTATTTAATAGGAAGTGGATAACATGGCTAAGAGCATTTGTTGGAAAATGCATGAATATCGCTGATTTTTCTGCGTTATTCATGCATTGCAGGCCTTTTTTTATCACATTTGCAAGCATTTCTTAGCCATGTTATCCAATGGGAGGTGGATAACATGGCTAAGAGCATTTGCTTCAAAGGTTGTTTGGGGTTATATACCATTTTTGGGAAATTATTAACATGCCTATCTAACTCCCATAATCAAAATCTAAATTTGCCAACCGCAGGTGGGAGCGTATTTACAATAAATTTGCACCATGAAGAATGTAAAATAGCATACTAGATACTCAAATAACTTATAAATATGATCCAAAACATCTTATGAAGCACTAGTAGTGCATATTTCCAGAAATGTATTGGTTTTCATTTAATGATTTACTTCATTGGTAGGCCTTCACATGTTTTTTTACCTTGGTTTTTTTTCAGTGAAAATCTTATCTGCAACCATGTGTTGGCCTCACCTCAAATAAACAAAACAGGTGATGGACTGAATGTGGATCAATGACACACATTCACCCCAGTCCAAAGATCTGGGCCTAAACAAACCTTTAGATAGGCTACATCTTATCGTCATCCTGAATTAATGATTTAAAATATTAGGGAGTGATTTATGAGTGTTGTATGCCTGTTTTGTACCATTGAGTGTCATTTTTGTGATGCAGTGCTGGTGGAAAATATTTGCTATGTTAAATAATTAGTACAGCATTAAGTTTTAGATGACTGTTATTTATTTACTGTTTGGTAATAGTGGTTAATAACATTTTATATTATATTTTTTCACAGATTCAACTGCAGATTCTTTCATAGTTTGGAAAATGCCTTCCAGAAGTCGAATACGAAAGGCTAGAAAACGTCAAAGACAGCAGGATGATGTTTTATTGCAGCAGTCCTCTTCCCCAAATACTTGTCAAAACACCAAGAAAGGTCCGGGTAAGAGCACGAAATCATTCTTAAGAAATATTTGTAGTAAAAAAAATTTTGCTCAAAAAAATGTGTCTCTTAACAAAAAGAGAAGTAATTTAAATGGAAAGGAGAGACCCATCACAAATGTTACTGGTAGAGGAAGAGATAACTCTGTGCATGATAGTAGAAGGAAACAACAGTTTAGGGACATTCGACAACGAATGTTCCGTAATAGGATATTAGTTAATTTATTGAAAAATATTAAAAAGAAAGGCCAACAGAAAGCGGCATTTTATAGGAAGAAGAAAAATGTAGAGAAAATTATTGATCATGCTTTTGAAATCAAGCGAAAGTTGTTTATTTTGGTAATCAATAGAATTAGGAAACTAAGCAAGGTAATTTCTGATTTCAAAACAAAAAGTAGATGGAAGAGAGTAGTAAATCGTACTAACTTTTGTGAAGTTTTTTCTGGAGAATGGATGCATAGTTCAAGTTCTGAGGCATTTTTTAATGAGGAGACTTATTTTCAGGATAATGATTTGGTGCATGCAGTTGACATCAGTGGTCGAGCTTATGAAGTGAAGGATGGTTGTCCAGTTGAAAAAGAACTACTTGTGACAACAGAGACAGAAGAGGCGCTAAGTGATGAGGTTTTAGGAAGACGTCCTAAGGGTCCTGTGTACATTTGGAAGTGTAGTTCTATTTGCAGTGTGCGACAGGTTTCCATCAATTTGCTATGTGATTTTATACGGACATTTAATAAGAAAAGTTTGAAGCAGAAAATGAAGTTGTTGCAAGATTTAGATCCTTGCAGAGTGAGACAAATGACAGGTTTGCGTGGTCATTCACTGGCTTGTCTTTCCAGGAGAGTATGCCAGAGTGTTTTTCATCATTTCAGGATGCTAGCAGTGCATCATAATAAAGTGAGAAAATTAGTGAGAATGTTGTATTATGCTAAGAGTCCAGCAATTATGCTTAAACAGTTATGTGCTGCTCTTTTGCATGGTTCTGAAATAGATGTGAAGAATCTTTGTGAAGAAATTGAGTTTTGTTACTTTGGTAGTAAAGATGAGAATGTTCAAATTGACCCTGAAGTAGAGGGTAATGTGGAAGATAATGTACAGGTTTCCAGTACAGATAATTTTCAGAAGGAAATTGCCACGTTTCAGATGAAATCAAGTGAGAGGCCTAATTTCACTTGTGTATGTTGTCGACGCACTTATTATAAGAATCAGACTAAGGTAGTGGATTTATATGCAAAAAGTGAAAGGGAAAATAATAGTGAATGGAAGGATTTAGCCACATACTTGATGGTAGAAAATTATTTTGATTTGGGATCGGATCAACGTGTGTGTACTTATTGTTGTAATAAATTAAACCAAAACCAGATGCCTGCTAGGGCAGTTCATAATAATCTGGAATTGGTTGAGATTCCTTCTGAATTGAAGGATTTAAATACTTATGAATCTATTTTGATTCAAAGTATCCATCCCTTTCAGGCTATTGTAAGAATGGAGCCAAAGACAGGGAAATTGCCTCCAGCAGATTTACAGAGAGGATTAAAGGGAAGAGTTGTTCATTTGCCTCTAGATTTGAACAAA
This sequence comes from Lissotriton vulgaris, assembly GCF_964263255.1. Classification (NCBI taxonomy): domain Eukaryota; kingdom Metazoa; phylum Chordata; class Amphibia; order Caudata; family Salamandridae; genus Lissotriton; species Lissotriton vulgaris. The sequence continues at coordinate 30,306 of NW_028247863.1, forward strand.
AACATTAACACAATTGGAATAGAAAAAGTGGAAGAGGAACCTCTGGTTATCTTGGTTAATGGGGTTCCGACAAAGAATAAGAAAATATGGCAAGATTTAGTGGATGTTAGGAAAGTCAAAAAGGCAACAGTGTATTTGAAGAAAAATAATAAGTACTATAAGAATGTATATGTTGCAGAAGAGGAAGTAAGTGATGAAGAGGATAGCGATTTGTGTGCTGGCCAAATTGAGAAAGTAGAGGCCTCTAAAAGTGAAGAAATATATGAACATTATAGTGTTCATCCTTTGCATTCCAAGGAAGTGATGGGGAATGCTATTGAGTTGTTTCAAATGAAACAAGCCAAAGGGAGTCCCATTAGTGTTTGGGAGGAAAGTTTGGAAGCTCGGTGTTTCCCACAGCTATTTCCCACAGGTCAAGGAGGAAGATATGATGAGCGACCTCGTGAAATTCCTGCGTCTGAATACCGGACTTTACGATTGTATGCAGAAGATCCTAGGTTTCGGCAATGCATTCCCTATTTGTTTCATCTCCTGTTTGAAAGCGATCTGTCTGGACTGTCATATGCAGTGAACCACATCTTAAAAAGTGGTATACAGATGCGAAACATCTCGGCAAGTGACTTTATGCATAAAGTCAATGTCCAAGACAGTATTTTGGATTCTCACTTAATTAATCTCATGGCGTGTCAGCGTGGTACTAATGAGTACTGGTACCGTCGTCATGGTGACTTAAAATGTATGCTGAGGAACTTAGGAACTCCGACATGGTTCCTCACTCTGAGCTGTGCCGAGTATGGCTGGGATGACTTACTTGAATTTCTACGAGAGGCAAATGGAAATATTGAAAACATTGAATTCAAGACACCTGGAGAACTGTGTTCTTTGGATCCTGTGAATGTATGCAGGTACTTCAATCATAGATTTGAAGCTATGATGTCTTTCATCACAAATAAAAAGAATCCACCTCTTGGAGAGGTGTTGGATTTCTTCTGGAGAAAGGAGTACCAAGCAAGAGGTGCCCCTCATATACATATGTTGCTGTGGATCAAGGATGCACCTAAATTTGGAACAGATCCGGATGACTTAGTGATGAATTTCATCGAACAGTATTCTACGTGTGCTGTTCCAAACGCAACGGAGAAGAAAAGTCTAAGAGAACAAGTTCTACGTTTCCAAAGCCATCGTTGTGGAAAGTACTGTCGTCGTAAATTCAGAAACAAGGACAAGTTCTACACCAAATGTCGTTTCAACTTTCCACGACCGGTGATTTCTAAAGGAAGAGTGAACAGTTTGATGTCTTCGCTGCGACATAATGTGACGAGGAAATCACCCAAGAATACATACAATTTGAAAAGGAACGAAGAGTCCAAGTACATCAATGACTACAACCCAGTGATTTTGTCCATGTGGAATGCCAACATGGATATACAGTTTGTGGCTGACAACTGTATGGCTGTGGCTCGGTATGTGACATCTTACATCACCAAAAAAGAAAAGACCGAACTGAAGGATATGTGGGAGGACATTTCCCATGAAAAGAGCCTCAGCAAGAAGTTGTACAGTTTCAGTCTGAAGATGTTGTCGCATCGAGAAATCGGAGCTTACGAATGTTCTGATCGATTGTCTTCAGCAAGTCTCTATGCCAAATCCAGGAGTCTCGTTTGGGCGAGTCTTGGTCTTGCTGCAACGCGAAATCGAGTTCTAAAACCTGTTCGGGAAATTGAGTATTTGGCAGAAAAGGAACCAAACAGTACCGACATTTTGAAGACCAACATGTTGGATACATATTATCCAAATCGAAGCAGTCACCTTGAGAATATTTGTCTATATGAGGTTCTCCAAAATTATATATTCAAGAGGAACATCAAAGAAGATATTGAGAAAGGAGTGTATGCTGTAATTGGAAGTGAGGGATGCCTGGTCAAGCAAAGAAAATGCCAATTAGTAAACCATCGAAAATTAAGTGGCGAATCTCCAGAAAAAAAGGAGTTTTTCTATTTAGCACTTTTGCAACTTTTCAAGCCTTGGCGTGCAGAAGAGGAACTGCTTGGAGATTTCCTCTGTTACGAAGACTCTTTCAATGCAGCCAAGGAGTCCATAGAATGTCCTGCTTTTTCTAAATATCAAGAAATGCTAACTTTGGAAATTGAGCAGGAAGCAACGATTGCAGCCGAGATTGCCAGAGACAGTTCTCAGGACAGTCAGAGTTCTGTTTCATTGAGTCAAGATCCACTTGGAGGACCTATTATCGAAAATGAAGCTGCCACTGCTATGAATGAAGTAGAAAGAGCCATGGCACATGCTCAGGAGGATTCAGTTAACTTACAAGACTTGGAAAAACAACTCAACGTTGAGCAGAGGAAAATATATGATGAAGTTACCAAGGAAATTGAGCACGGATTAAGTCATGAGAAGAAAGAGTGCTCGTGTACGTCGTTGAAGCCTGTCCGACTGTACGTGAGTGGAGAAGCGGGAACTGGAAAAAGTTTCCTCATTAAAGCAATCTCTTGTTATTTGCAGGAAAGGACTGAGTCATCGCTGTCTTGTGTTGTCACCGCTCCTACTGGACTGGCAGCACATAATATTAAAGGTATTACTTTGCATCGTCTATTGATGCTGCCGGTGGAGCATGACAACAAATTACAATACAACAAGTTATCTGGAGATGCTTGCTGTGAAGTTTCAAGAGTTTTGAGGAAAATGAAACTACTTATCATTGACGAAGTAAGCATGGTTTCCAATGTCATGCTTGCCTTTGTGCATTTGAGAATGCAAGAAGTACTTAAAACTGAATATGATGTCTTATTTGGTGGGAAACACATTATTGTTTTCGGAGATCTTCTACAGCTGACACCAGTAAAAGGTCAACCTGTGTTCAAAATACTCACGCATGAAGATACCAGGAAGTGCCTAGGGAGCATTGGCAACGTCAATATATGGTTAAACTTCAATTATGCAGAACTGCATCAAAATATGCGTCAGGCAAAGGATGAAGATTACAAGAATATTCTACAAGATATTAGAATTGGAAAAGTGACCGAGCATGGGAAAGAAGCTTTAAATGCACGGTTACTGTCAAATTTGTATCCCAAACAAGATATTGTGCCTGAGAATATTTTTCAGAAAATTACTGAGAAGAAATCCGGGATATGTCTCATGCCAACTCTTGCAGAATGTGCCATCTTCAACAACAAAATGTTGAATTTAGAAAAGCAAGAGATTGTGAAACTTGAAGCTATCGACAAATTAGAGCATATGGGATCAACAATTATTTTGTCAGACAATTTGAAATCAAAATTGGATTCATTAGAGAAGACTATATCTAAAACAGCGGGTTTTGAAAAGACTTTGAATGTGTGTTTAAATTGCCGAATTATTTTGAGAAGGAATTTACATGTAGAAAGAGGTCTGGTAAATGGATCAATGGGTAATGTTGTTGATTTTGAGAAATACAGAAATAGAGATGGAATAGAATTTTTAAAAATTAAATTTGATGGCATTGAGGAAGTACAGCAAATTGGTCGTTGTTCTGCTAGGTTTTTGCTTGTTAAAGATTTATATGTTCGCCGTAAACAGTTTCCTGTTTGCTTGGCATATGCGGTGACAATCCATAAATCGCAAGGTTTAAGTGTAGACTGTGCATTGGTGAATATTGGCAGTTCTGTGTTCAAGGAGGGTATGGCATATGTGGCATTGTCACGAGTTAGAACTTTATCGGGATTGTACTTGATTGACTGTGATGTCACAAACATTTGTGCGGATCTAGATTGTGTTAAGGAATACAATAGGTTAAGAAGAGAGTATGCGCCACATTTGCCTCAATATCCTTTGTTTGAGAAACGTGTGGTAGGCCGCAAACGTAGAAATAGCAGTAATAGTAGGGAGGTTGTTGCAAAAAGACTAAAAGTCAATGAACCGAAAATTGTTAGCAGAAAGAAAGTGGATTCTGTTGAAGATGTTGTCGGTTTTCAATTTGAAAACAGTTCTGGTGTCAACTGCTATGCAAATGTAGTGGTTAATGTTCTCTTTTCACTAGAGAGTTTAAAAGAACAGATTCTGTTGAATTCTGAACAAATTTTATGCTGTTTGTTGAATTCTGTTTTCGAGAAATGTAGCAGTGATCGAACAAAAGTAGAAAGTGTGTCTGAAGTTCGTTATCTGTTAGATGAATGTTCAGGTCAAACAGACTTCTCTGAAAATAATCAGCAAGATTGTCAGGAGTTTTTAATGTATATGCTTGATATATTGCAAGTTGAGGGTGTAGATGTAGATCACCTGTTTGGGCTTTCTTATCAATGGCAGCATGACTGCGAGAACTGTATGGTATCAAGTACTACTAGTGTAGACTCAGAAAGATTTATATATTTAACTTTGCCAGACAGTAAATCAGTCTCCTTTAATAAGCTAGTAAATGCAGCGGATCACAACATGGAGTGTAGCCAATGTAAATGTGATATGATGTCAACATTATTTATACGTAGATATGGCCAGTATGTCATTTTAATGATGCAACGATGTAGGCCTGATGGAACAAAATTGTCAACTTTAATAAAAAATTTTGTGGCTTCTCAGCTGTCAATATCAGGGAGGACTTTTGTTACTGTAGCAATTATCTATCACGATGGTCCATCAACAACATCAGGACATTATACAGCTTACTTAAAGTCTGGAAACGGCTGGTCATTCTGTAATGATTCTGTTGTAACGTTCAAAAAAAAATTGCCGTTTGACCTTAAAAATTCTTACCTGGTGTTTTTAAAACCAAAATTTTAAGTAGAGGGAATGTAAGTCTGCAATGCTGTCTCGATTAAAAATTCAACTATATAAACCTAATGCAAGTAAGTCTGCTTCATAGTAAGCAGTATCAGTGTCATAGGAAAAGGAGAACATGACTGACAAAGAAGAGTAAGATATTAGTAGTCCAGGATTGTGAAAATAATCTCAAATATTTTATTTTTGAAAGTTGCGAAAATAGAAAATGTCGGGATTTGATTGGAAGAATTACAAGATTTGCGAATCGCGGCAACATGATTTGGCCTAGTGGAAACATGTGATATAATGAGAGAAGTTTTTTTTCTATGTAACATATTTCACGTATCGATGGAGGTTTTCTTTCAGAAAGTGGCGGGCTGAAAATATTTAAAGCACAACAGAGTGGATGCTGTTTATAGGAGATCCTTCGACGTCATTGAAAGTAAGTTAATTTTAAGAAGTTTTGAAATCAGATTTCTTAGGTTGTATGGGTTTTTTAAACACAGTCATTTTGATTGTGTTTTTTTTTCCCCGCTGTTACATGATGAATACCTTCAAGTCACTGATTTAAGTGAAATTTGATACATTCTGAGAACAGCAAAAATAAACCATTTAACATGTATAATTAATGTTATGCTTTTTGTCCTTATGATATACATTTAGAAATGTGTGGTACATATGGGTAAGGTGAGTTCTGTAAATATCAATTTTAATGCTTAGAGTGCTGTACTTCTGGGTAGTGTTTTTTTTTTATAAAAAAAAGAGGCCTCACCTCAAAGAAAGCTCTTGAAAGCACACATCTTATTTGCATCCTAAAACAATCATTTACAATGTTAGACACAATTTTATTATGACTTTACATCTTTTTTGCGCTGCTATTGCATCACTATTGTGAGACATTAGCAGTGCAAGAAAAACATCATGTTTCAAAATAGGCCTCAGTTCAGCAATATCAAGATACAGTTTCTTTCGAATATATATCTTTAGGATTGTGTAGGGAACGTAGAGAAGCAGAGACTTCTGTAAATGTCAAAGTTGTTGAAAAACTGTTTGTTTTTGAACCTTTTCCCTTGTCTTTTCTAATTTTTAAATACATGTTTTAATATTTTTTGAAATGTTTGTTCTTTGTTTTACAGATTGAAAGTATGAAAAAATATTTAAAAAAGGTAACAAGAATTATAAGGTAAATGTTTTCCACTCTTTTTACCCGCAATGCACTGCTGATGATGTCATTGACAGTATCTCTCATTTACTCTCTCTAGCTGTCTTTCTTTTTACATTATTCTCTGTTTACTTCCCTTATACTAACTCTTCTTTTTTTTTAAAAAAATATTTTTTTTAGTTCGCTTAAAGTTCGCGAACCGGTCAGCGAACTTGAAGCGAACCAAAAGAAATAGAGCTTGCCAGAGTGATAAACATTCTAGCAATTTTGTTTGAAAGGGGAGGTAGTTCTGAAAAGAACTGTTTTTTTTTGTTTTTGTTGTTTTATGTTTTTTTTGTAATTTTTTGAACATTTTTTGATTTTTTTGTATTTTTAGAACTGTTTTATGTTTTTTTTGTGTTTTTTAAGGAGGGGAGACAACAAAAAACAGGCTTTCAAAACGGCTCAACTGGAGCAAAAAAAAAGAAAATTACTTTTTGGGTGCATTAGGGCACTTATGATTTTCATATGCAATGTTCATGAGGTTGACACTCATGTTGCCATATGACAGCATAGCACCACAGTAAATACAAGACACCTTCATGTGCTGGAAGTTACGTTGGATGTTTGGCACAGTCTCTTGTGCCTCTCTTCCCGTCAAAGACAATGTGGATGTAGATCTTGCCACAGGAGTTGCCGTCGGATTGTCTACAAGATCCCTTAACTCAGCCCGGCTGTAGTTCAAGGGATGCCACCTGCTCATGTGACGGTGCATTGTATAGTTCCCCATACTGTACTTCTTTTCTGTGCCTCTCGACAATCTGTGGTCACAGATGAGGCAGGTGGCATATTTTGCATTCACTTTCTTGGTTCCAGGAGGGATGGTGAAAAACTGCCAGATGAAACTGGTTTTTCGTTTAGAAACCCGGGGCAACTCATCAACAAATTGTTGTCCCTCTCTCTCCTCTTCTTCTTCTTCCTCATCTTCCTCCTCTCTGTTAGTCATAATTTGACTGGGTGGTCCTCTCTTCTTATGGGGAGGTGGAGGTGGTGGTGGGGGTGCACCAGCTGCAGCAACAATGGAAGCCATTGTGGATCTTCAGATAAATGGTCTTTCTCTCACCAAGATGAAAGTCAGAGTGAGGAAATAAGGAGGGGTTTACTTGATTTGGGGAAAACAAAAGTTCTGAGCCAATGAAAAGTGTTATTTTTAGGTCACATGACCTAGTCATACATCATTTGGAAACCAAAAGTGAAATGAACCAATGAGAAGTTTGATAAACAAGTCACATGACCTGTTCCGCTTACGTTACGCGGCGCGCGCCGCGTCCCAGATCGCTTCCGGTTCGCGGTCCGGAGCACTTCCGGGAGCGCTAACGCGGCGCGTCATTAGACGCATTACGCGATAACGTGATACGTCGCGCTTCCGCGGCGCGTCACTGTTCCGCTAACGTAACGTTGACCGGTTCGCGGACTAGATCGCGGCATCAAGATGAGCTAACGGAAAGCTTCCCGGTTCGCGAACTAGAAGCGAAGAAAAAAAATATTAAAAAAAAAATTATCAATAAACATCTAAATATATTTTGGGATTTAAAGAATAATACATTTTACAGCTACAGATGTTAGCTTTTAAAAAACCAATGAAATTCACTGAAAAAACCATAGGTTATAGACCATATATAGTTAGAAATTTGCATTTAAAAAACCATTGAAATTCAATGAAAAAACCATAGGTTATAGACCATATATAGTTAGGAATTCGCATTTACAAAACCTTATTTTACTCGCATAAAACCATTGAAATTCCATATATAGTTAGTTGCGCTAACTATATATCGCGCACCCGCAATCCACTGCTGATGATGTCACATATTACATCATTCATGACATGGTCAGTGACATCACTGATGACATCACTGATGACATCTCAAATGACATCACTGATGACAACATCCAGTGACTGTATGTTTCTGTGAAGTTAAAATATGTCTTACATATTGAAGAATGAGTGGATGTATAAGTGTCTGGATGAAGGATTTAGTAGGTGCATGACTGACTGTATGAGTGAGTGATTAAATGTGTCTCACTGAGTGCATGGGTTAGTGACTAAACTGTCTTAATTTGTGCATCATTATGTCTGTTGTTCTGTAAACTGTTGCATGTGTTGATAAGTAGCTATATGAGTAACTATATGGGTTATTGATTGGTTACCTTAGTATTTGTATGGGAGACTGAGTGTGTGTGTGGGTGGCTGGGAGGTGTATGACTCTGTGCATAGATGTGTGAGCAGTTGATTCACTAGAGGTATGGTTTCAAAAGTGCATGTGGTAACAGCTGTATGGGCGGTTGACTGTGTGCATGAGTGTATTGGTGAGTGAATGGATATCTCAGTGCTACATGTCAAAGTAAGTACATATGTAAAACACAGTACATGTGAGAGTTGACATATATAAATAACTGTGCATAAGAGCCAGTGAATGTGTGAGTGGCTGTATGGATCATTGTGAACTTGTATCAGGGATTGTATAAGAGAGTAAATATGTGTTAGTATATGTTTGAATAAGTAAAGTTTGTATAACTGTATAGTTGAGGAAATGGAGGTGTGATTGATTCTTTGCATGACTGACTAGGTGTGTGAGTAACTCCATGGATGAGTGACAGTCTGTGAGTGTCTGTTTACACTGATTGTATCTAAGGTTATATTAGAGTCTGAAGAGGTTCATCGTATTATCACATGAATGATATCATCAGTGATGTGATCAGTAATGTCAAATGAGATGTCATCAGTGATTTGTTCAAAGTGCTGTTGTTTCGCCACACATTATTTAAATTTACCATCATGGTAAAGAGGCTTTTTGTGGGAGATTTCTTGAGGACACAACAATATGGTTTCTGATTTTGTGTTCTCCTTATGCACATTGAAAGTCTTAGTTACTATATTTGAACCTTTGAATGTTCTCTGTCAGAGAATGTTTTTCACAATTTTGATGTATTTGCAAATTAACGGCTAGTGCGTCTTTTTAACAACATCTCTGTACTTTATTACTTTTAATCTTCCAGGTTGTTTGGCTCAGTGCCTGCATAGCTATTCATGTTTTGAGGCTCAGTGCCTCAGTCTTTTCCCCACTTAAGATGTTTCTAATGCCTTTTCCTTGTGGTGTGTACCGATCTTCCTTCGGAATCTAGTGGTTTCTATTGCCATCAGTGTCCATTGTTTTCCTGGCTTTCACAGATGTATGTACATCTCTTCGTCCCCGTTCAACCCTGTTGGAACTTGGTAAACTGTGCAAAGGGGTTGTAAATGTGGTATTTTGCTTTCGTTTCTGTCTTGTAGAGGATCCAGGGTAAATATAACGTTTTTTTGTACAGCCACTACCTTTCTGCCTGTTACCATAGTAACAGTTCATGGATCACTTGGTTATAAGTTCATCACAATATGTTGCTAATTGAAATAGTTACTGTGCTGGAGATTTATATTTATTTTTTTCATAGGAACCGTTAGTCATAGAAGAAGTCCGTGGAAAAATGTTGTTAGGGATTCCTTCCTGTTCGGGGAGTATTGGGGTAACGTGATCCAAGCGGGACTTTACAAAGTTTAATGTTCATTGGCTGTAAAATATTATAAGTAGAAGGTTTAGCAGTCATTCCTTGCTCGTCTGTGGAACAACATGGACATTTTATTGGCTAAAGTGTTCCGAACACAATTTTGCTCCTGATTGGGTGGGAACGGTTCACTGTTATCAGTGATATTGTGATGCATTTTCCAAAGGAGTATGGGGAAATAAAGTAGTAGAGGGCAGGTTAGGAGCACTATTAACTCTGTACAGTGCCCATAAGGTGGTGGAGAGGAATTATGAGGGAAACCATTTTTTTATATGTTTCTAGGGCCATTTATATAATTGCTGTGTGGTGTATAAATCACGGCGGAAAAATGACAGTGGCTTGCGCTGTTTTTTTTATCAAGTTTGTAGGTGACATAATTCTTAGTAGTACTGTTTACTTATAATGTGGTGTTTACTTTCCTGATGGGGAGGTGTGGTTGCGCAGCAAAAAATTCAGTCTAGGTTTGAAACTGTTTTTATTAGGCAAATACAAATAAACTTTATTCAGAAACTGTCGCTGTATATATGAAAGGGGTGACAATTAAAAATGGAATTTCATGATGCTTGCAACCAAGATGGCCGCTTAGGTTCCCTGCTCCGCCGACCTCCATCCCCCGCAGGATAATCCTGCTACATAGCCTCAAATTCCCCCCAGCCTCCGGGTGTGTGAACCGTTACGCTGCACTTTGGTGCGAAACCGGTATTTCTACCAGCTTTGTGGACAAAGTTATGCTGAATTTTAGTTTGGGGCCTACACAAACTTGTGAGCCGGGGACTCGAGTACTGGCCCAGCCGGGTCCCAGTTGAACAAAATCGGCTGTGGGTGAGCATCAGGGTCCAGTCCCTGGACGTGGAAACATTTTTAAGCCCGATTTTGACGGCGGTTGCTGCTCTGGCTTACCATCGATGGAGGGTTGACGAGGCACGACAGTGCGCTGTGGGTGTGGGTCCCTGGCCCGGAGACCCGGTTTGCCTCCGCCGGTGTTTGCTGGGTTGGGATCTACGCTTGTGGCACCGGAGCCTAGATCGCGACCTTGGTAAGTCCTCGGTCTCCCTCTGCGACAGTCCATCCCAAAAGTTGTTGATTCCTCCGGGGTAGGCCGGGCCTTGGGGGGACGCAAACATGGGTGTCTTGGAACAAGATTCGGTGGTACGGACTGAGTATGACGCGTCAATACAATCTATATTGGCAGCCATCGGGGCACTACACTCCCAGGTGGAGTCCGTTGTCCGGAAAATGACTGCGGCGGCACACGGACTCGGACGAGAGGGACCGGACCTAGGGCTGTCTCAATATCCTGATCAGCTTATACCACCCACGGTGGTACCTGTAACGGCAGTGGGCCCTGTGCCATGAGAGGGGTCGGAGCTTCATGGCAATGTGATGGCTGACAATCGTGTACTCGACGGATTGCCAAACCCACCAATATCGTCTACTAAGTATGGTTTAATTGTCGATCCCCTTCAGGACACTCTTGATGGGAACTATCTATGGAACGATTCAGTGTGTATTCCCTCTTCGACACTTTCGTTACCCTTACATAGACAACGATGTTGGGAGCTTATGTCGATGAGGGTCATCGTTGATGCCGACAGGGTTCCCAGAGTCTTTGCAAATTTGCCTCGCCTCGTACCGAACTTTACCGAACTGTTTCCACATTTCGAATATCCTGTGGAGGCGAAAATCTTCCTGGAGTGGGCTCGTATGCCTGATCGGAAGGGTCAAGGATGAGACTAATTGTTGGGGTTTGGCATCATGGGTTTTCTGAAGTGGAATTTGTTACCATTGTGTTTACGGGAGGTAGGGTGGTAGCTGCTGTTTCCCCTGTTTAATTTGAACTCTGCCTCTTAATGGTGTTGTGTGTTTCTTATGGGGATTCTTGGTTCTGGCTGGGGGGAGGGGGGACTGGGGGCCCGTATTGAGATGTCCCCCTCCAAGCTTTACTACATTTAGTACCTAGTTAGATGGGGCGACAGGCACACAGCTAGTTGGGGATAGGGCGCAAGCCATATGCTCGGGTGCAGGGTGGGGGAGGTGTATTTTGTCCATCTTTGTAGTTTTTATGTTTGAAATCCTTCAATATCCTGATATAGGTGGTCTCATTGAGTAGCGGAGTTGTATTAAGGGGTAGACGGGTTCTGGTGGGGATATCATTTACGTCAGTCGATTGCTATGTAATTTATTACTGTGTTCGGTATGTGGATGTAACATCGTAACCTTATTGTCGCTGCACCCTTCCCCCTCCCTCCTATTCTGGGCCGTTACTCAATGTTTATACTGTTTTCCTGGGCAGGTGGGGTTGGTGGTAGGCGGCTGCTTGACTATCCTGATTGTAGCACGGCCACATGCAAGCTGTAACTCGTGATCAAACATTATTGATGATTCTCCGTCTATATCCCCTGAATGTATAATATTGATCTTCATTATGCGATGTAAACCACCTGTTATTGTTTTTTCCATGTTTTTATCTCTTCAATAAAAAGATTTTTTTTTAAATGGAATTTCATAAAATATCAGTTAAGCTTGGCTATATACTTCTTTTTTGTGCTACAGTTTGTAAAAGTGTTACCCCACATTCCTGTTGATGTAAGAGGGCATCAGTTACTTTCAGATAAAGTAGAATATAAGTGCTATAACAAACACTACATTATCTCAGATCAAGAGAACAAGTAAAACAGTAAAATATAAATTATTTCATATTACATCGAAATGTATGCATTATTATTTTTCAAATTTGTATTCTGTACAACTCAGAAACGTGCTGTCATAGTATTTACAGGTTGCAGACTGTTCCGCTAATAAATCACATACTCACCAAAGAATATATAGAATGTTACTCTTATAATATATAGTACAGGTCCTATATATTCTTTATGGAGAAGGTGAATAGGAATCACAAATAAGAATAGAAATTAGAAAATAACATTCAGAAATGTAGGGTTTATTAAATATTTAAAGTAACAAAGGATGCATGATAGCTATATTTTAATATATATAAAAATATCTGATCAAGTAATTATAAATATTTGACAATTATATAACAGATGGCACTGATAAATCTTCCATTCCTCTTCTGTAGCAATAGGACAATCTATTATAATATAACGATTGATACCATTGTTACAGTAAAAAGAAAAGGAAAATAAAGTTATGTATTTAACAGAACATCCATAATGAAATACTGTTGAGCGGTAATTATTTATTGAACTTCTTTTCTCCGGGAGGTGAAAAAATTTGATCTTCGTGGTGACGGGTCATAAACTCCTCTGAGATCATGACGGTGAGAATAATAATATGTATATATTCTCACAGCATATGATCACAAGAGGAAAATAGACTGAAAGCCGCAAGCCGGTAACGTTGTTTACTTATCGTTACTGTTTGTGACGACGGATTGTGAATTTTTTTTTTTTTATATTTTTTTTCTCGCAAAGTTTTTAGTTGTTTTTTTTTTGTTTTTTTTTTTTAAACCAAAAAAAAAATTAAACTGGCCCGAAGGCAAGATGGCCGCTGTAGCGCTGTAGGTGCAAGTCGCATCTAGACCCCTCTCTGACCCATGGAGGTAACAAAATCCTGATCAGCTGCAAGAAGAAGTATGCAGCGGTGGCTATACCGGCAGTCGCTGGAAGGGAATAGCGGGATTTTTCACTTCCTTAAAAAAAGCTTACTGCAATGGAAATCACTCTTTAAGGAGCTCCGAAAGGCCTGTACTCCTAAAATGGCAAATCGGGCAAAAGACAAACAAACTGTGGCTACTAGCATCGGACCGGTAAAAGAGATAGCCCAGAAGGATCCGGGAAGGACTGGCACAATCCCGAAGACCAAGATGCCCCCACCCAGCAAACGCTCCACACCCACGATCTCAACGGCGGCCAAGGCACAGCAGCGTAAAATCGAGAAGGCTGCCGAGAAAGACAGAGGCAAGTTGCTGAATTCAAATGATGACACGCGCAGCGGCGGTCACAGCATGCAGCCTGGCCAAGCGGGGAAACTCACCACGGAGAGAAAGAAGGGCGATCTATCCCTCCGTCAGCCCTCAGTAAGCGAGATCTTCAGCAACAAGGTACCCCCGCCAGCCCTAACGGAGGACGCAGAGTCTGCTTTGGGTACAGAAAACTCTCCGGCGGGCGGACCTGGAGGCAGCGTCCTCGTGGACGCAAGCATAGGCGTTGCTAGGCAACGGACGCGAGCGGAGCAGGCAGAGCTCACGCTTACCGCGGAACAAGCTGCAAATGAGACGGTTACTGCCGGAGAGGAGGCTGGGCGGACGGCCACGGAGAAAGAGGTGAGAGCGACAAAAGAGGCGAGGGAAACTAAAGTATTAAACATAGACCCGCTATTAGAAGCGCTTCAAGAGGTGGAGGCAGGATTACTGCAAGGGCAAAAGGAGCAACTGGGTGGTGGATACACGGAGGGCATGGAGAGCACAGAGGGAGCAGAGGGGGACAGAGAATTCTTCTCTGTTCCCGAAGAGTCAGACTCCACTGTCACCAGCAGTGAAGAGGAGGGAGAAACGGGAGACTCATTCTCCAGTACTGATGATACAGGGGGCTCCAAAGAAAAAGACACACAGAAAAAACGTAGGCCGACTAATAGGAGAACAGGCTCCCCCACAATAACGCACAAGAGTTCTCATAAAAAATTGATTTGGGACTATTCCGCTACTTCAAATCTCTACAAAGAGGATGGGCAAGACCCCCAGAATGAGGATGGGAAACTAGACTTAATATTTACAACGTTAAAACAAATCCAAATGGAAGCCAGGGCAGAGAGTAGAAGAGCCAGGCACGATACCAAAAAAATTCAAGCCTCCATTAGGAGAATAAATAAAAAATATGAGGAAGTGAGTGATAGAGTTACCGAAGTGGAAGAAAGGACTGGCAGGATTGAGGAGGAAGTGACAGACTGGCAGACTAACAGAGAAGAGCAATCAAAAGCGGTGGAGGATTTGCAATGGAAGGTCGAGGATTTGGAGAATCGCCAGAGGCGAAATAACGCACGCCTTCTTGGAATAGAAGAAGGGTCAGAGGGACAAGACCCCAGAGGCTTTGTGATAAAGTTGCTAAAAGGAGCCTTCCCGGAGACCCCATGGCAATGGGAACAAGAGGTGCAAAGAGCACATAGGTTTCCGCTTACGACAAAGGGGAAAAAAAGAGGGGACGGCTCACTTCCAAGAGCGATGCTAGTGTTCTTCGGGAATTTTCTGGCGAGACAAGAACTGATGGATAAGGCCAGACCTGACTCTAAAAAGACGGTGGATGGTACGACATTTTTTGCGAGACCGGACTTTTGCCACGCTACTGTGGAAAGGAGGTGGAGACTAAGGCAAATGATTGCTGCTTTTCAGAGTCAAGGCGCTGAAGCCTATCTGATGTTTCCGGCAAAACTAAAAGTCATTGTTGGGGGCAGAGTCAGAATGTTCTTTTCAGAGATCAAGGCTGGAGAATATCTAGAAGAATTGAAAGAGATGAAGGGCAAAGGTGGAGCTAGTAGATAGTAGTATCAAGTAGATATATGAGAATAGGGTGGGGCAGAAGGGTAAAAAGGTAAAAAAATAAGGGGAAAAGAAAAGTAGAGGAAGTGAAACGAGGGAGAAACAGCACTGCCCAGTAAAAACGGGTAAAACGGAAAACAATATAAAGACTAGTGTGAATAGGAGTTGTTTTGGGATTGGTTTTTTTTTTTCTTTGACGGTAGGGTAGGGGAGGAGAGGGGGCGACGCTACAACGCACAGTGGGCACGCATAGGTCAGCTCTGACCTATTTGCCTGTCACAGGGGGGGGGAGGGTGCTGCAGGGGAGGGGGGGTACAGAAGGGGAGGGTGGTGGGGGGGCACGTTTTGGGTTTGGAATAAAAATACAGTACAGATTAATAAAAGTCATTATGTTTTTAAGAGGAAAATGTGGAAGTAATGAGAGTGGTAAGGTGGGAAAAAGGAAGGGGGAGGAAAAAACATGGTAGATGGAAACTAAGATAATTACGTTGAATATATGTGGTCTGAATAATAGAGATAAAAGACAAAAATTGGGAGCTCTACTGCGATTTTGGAAAATTGACATTGTCTGTCTGCAAGAAACACACATAGCCGTTAATGAGGTTTATTTGTTGGAGCAAATGGGATATGATGTTTTAGCTTACACAGGCCAAATAGAAAGGTGCAGGGGGGTTGCAGTGTTGGCAAGGAAAGGTTGCACAATAGTCAAAAGGAAAAAGGAAGACAGCGAAGGGAGGTGGGTGATGATTGAATTGGAAACAAATGCATCTCGATTTACAATTATCTCTGTGTACGGCTCAAATGATGACGATCCGGATGTTTTCGAATTTGCGGATAGAGAATTAGCAATATGGCCAGAGCCGGTGATTTGTTGCGGTGATTTTAACATCAATGGGTTAAATGGCTTGTTTGAGAAGCAGGGCGAGAGTTATACGGGGAGGAAGAAAAAGGTATACAGATCATTACAAAACCTTGCTAGACACAATGCACTAAGTGATATGTGGGTGGAAAAAAATCCAATGGGGTCAGGTAGCACATTTTATTCTGCGCCACATAAGTCGTTAGCTAGACTTGACTATTTTCTTATCTCTAGCTCTCTTGTTGGTATCTCTAGTATAGATCGACTCCCTAGGATTGTGTCGGATCACAACCCCCTGGTTTTAAGTATAAGAACTGCCCAAGCTAAAGAGAGATTAAATTCTACCTGGACGTTCGAAAGAGGGCTATTAAAAGAGGAGGATTACATCATTCGCATGAAAGTTTGGATAAGGAATTTTTGGGATATTAACAGGTACTCCACATCGGCAGATGTAGTATGGGATAGCTTCAAGGCAGGTATAAGGGGGGAGACACTAAGTTACACAATCGCTAGAAATAGAAGAGAGAAGGAGAAAACAGAGGAAGAGATTAGAATCCTTGCAACAATAGAAGAGGCTTTGGTAGAGGCAATTAGTAAGAGGGAACCTTTTGAATCAATATTACTTGAATTGGAAACTCAAAAGGCAGAAACGGGGGTCTCGCTAGCGCAGAAGCTAGCTAGGAACTACTTAGCTAAAAAAGAGCTGTGTTACGAATATAATGAAAGAGTAGGACATCTCCTGGCAATAAGAACAAGACAATCAATGGCAGCAGGGGAAATAAAAGAAATTAGGGATAACACTGGGGCTATCGTGAATAAGGTTGAGGAGGTACAGGAGGTATTTAGGAGGTACTACGAGGTATTATACGAGAAAGACAAAAATACGAGCGAGTCTGAGTTTGAGGAAGAAAGTATGGCCTACTTAACTCCAAGACCACAGACAGAATTTAGCACAGAGCAGAGAGATAAACTAGACGAGGTGTTGACTCTTCAGGAGATTGGGGATGCTGTCTCCGACCTCCCAGCAGGTAAAGCAACAGGACAGGATCAGATACCTGTCGAGTTTTATAAGACCTTCTGGGACGCCATAGGCATAGATTTGTGGACGATATGTTGTCTGGCACAGGGCGGTAGGATTGTTCCAAAGTCATGGTCGGGTGCAGACATCATTGTGATATTAAAAAAGGATAAACCACCAACAGAACCAGGGTCATATAGACCAATCACTCTACTCAATGCCGATGTGAAGATATACGCTAAGGCCCTTGCTAATAGATTGAGTAAGATCATTGAGAAAATGGTATCCCCTGAACAACATGGGTTCATACCTGGTAAAGGGACTACCCAACATACCAGACAAATGATCACTGTCCTGGATGCAGCAGAGGCCTTGGGAGACCCAGTTGCAGCAATCTTTTTAGATGCCGAGAAGGCCTTTGACAGGGTCTCCTGGGCCTACCTATGGAAAGCGATGGAGTGGGTGGGAATAGGTAAAGGATTTATGACAGCAATCCAGGCTCTATACAAACAACCTACAGCTAGAATAAGAATAAATAAAGCCTTTTCAAAAACGGTACAGATTGGGAGGGGAACAAGACAGGGGTGTCCAGCCTCTCCGTTGCTGTTTGCTATCTATTTGGATCCCTATTTGAGAAGGTTAACAGCGAACTGTAGGATTAGACCTGTCACACTGCATGGGGAAGATTATAAATTATTTGCCTACGCAGACGATGTAGCGATTGTCACTCCAGAGCCAGCGCAAGCGCTGACCGAAATTGAAGATGAGGCAAGGAAATTTGGTATATTCTCAGGATACTTAATAAACAAAGGGAAAACACAGATAGTGCAGAATAAGTATACCACCTTTAGTGATAGTAGAGTAGTTCAAGAAGCTACATACTTGGGAGTTAAAGTGACGGCCGATCTAGGGAAGCTGGTGGAAATAAATATGGGGCCATTATTAGGGAAAGTGAGGAGAAATTTGGAGAGGGTCAATAATTTACATCTGACTTTAATGGGGCGTATTAACTTTATTAAAATGGTTACATTCCCCAAATTTCTATATTTCTTTAGGGCGATTCCTTTACTGTTCGACGGGATATGGTTCAATAAAATAGAAGCAACACTGAATAGGTTAATATGGGCACAAGGCAAGACACGAAGAGCATACAGATTTCTGACACTATCACGGGAAAAGGGAGGTTGGGGGGCACCAGATTTCAGATTTTATTATTGGGCTGCAGTACTGCAGTACTCTAAAGCGCTACTAGGTGGTGGATCTTTTCACGAGGAAGGGATAGGTATAGAGAATACTTATAAAGCATTATTAGGAGAAAGGGCTGAGAATGCTTTGGTGAATACAGTAGAGTTTACATATTTCAAGCATACTAGATTTAAGACCTTAGAGGCAGTATATAAAATTTGGAGGGTTATTATGAAAAGAACAGGGCTAGGCAGATTTAACAGATATCTGAGGCTATACCTAAATGCTGACTTACCGACAGAAATTTTCTGGGATAACACAATGAAAATCTGGAATGACAAAGGGGTTAAGAAAATAGGAGATTTGATGGATGGGGAAGGGGATTTCTTGGTATTTCAGGATATCCAACATAGATTTGAAATACCCGGAAACAATTTCTTTAAATACCTACAAATAAGAAGCTACTTTCATCTAAAAAAGGGGGGACCAGTAGGTATGTCAAGTTGTAGGATTATGGAATATCTAGGGAGCAGTCTACGGGGCTCAATTAGACAATTGTACATAGAATTACAGGAGTATAAAACCGATGACAGGGAGAAATTTAGTAAGAAATGGACCGAGCAAGTTGGGGCTCATCCGGAAGCTCTGCAAGCCTCCCTAGACCTTGGAAGAACTATACTTTGTTCTGCTACACTGCAAACACAACATTATAAAACTATATTTTCATTATATCACACACCAGCCAGAATAGCACAATGGGGGGGTAACACTGGTATAACTTGTCCACGGTGTGACGCAACAAATGCTAATATCACGCACATGTTCTGTCAGTGCCCTCAGTTATGTACATTAAAAATTGCAATAGAGGAGTTCTTGGAGAAATCCTTAAGATTGAAGGTGAAACTTACAGACAAACTGATAATATTAGGAATTAGCATAAGCGATAATAATAACTACCCCGAATTCGTATTTCTGGCCACAGCAGTGTACGGACTAATTATTGCGAAAGCCTGGAAGGACAAATCTGCACCACTATTTCATATCTGGATGGCAAGGCTACTGCATATATATAACTTGGAGAAAGCCATTTATGATAGGAAAGGCAAAAGGGCAAGAATATTGGGGGGGAAGATATGGCGCCCTATAGAAGAGTGGAAGAACACCAAGACATGAATTGGGTTTTTGTGCTCATTTTTGTTTTGAATTATTGTGGTGTATTCCTTTAAATCTTGGGTTTTTCTTTTTTCCATGGCTTTGATTGTATGGTGATAATATATATGACTGTATAATTGTAAGAAAATTCTGTACTGTATATACTGTAATGTAATCTACGGAAAAAAAATGGGAGAAAATAAAAATTTTTATAAAGGAAAAAGAAAAAAAAAAAAAAAAAAAAAAAAAAAAAATTAAACTGGAAACAAAAAAACTATGGAACAGGAACAAAAAATAAATTAATTTTTATTGTTTTGGGCAACGGTGCTCTTCTTTGCTCTTCACAATGAGGTCAATAGACTGCTCACCGTAACAAAGGAGTTCTCTGCAAAATTTGCAATGAATTGTAAGATCCGCAAACTGAGGCACAATAATAGGATGCTGACTGCTCGGAGGAGGTGGTGATGCAGTTGAGGTAGAAGGAACTGCAGGTTGAGGGTTCTCCTGGAACCTTTGTGTTGCCATCCTTGCATAATTATTTGGATACAAATTTTTGACATGGCGAACCATTGAGCCCGTCACGAAAGAGTACTTTTTAGTGGAGTCAGCCCTGGAAAGTGTAACCTCACAGATCTTGCATGTTACTTTCATCATATTCACCTTTTTCTGTCCCTCCGGAAATGAAAAAACCTCCAAATGAAAGCTTCTTTTCTCTTTTTCTGAGGTGGCTCAGTAACAAAATTTTCCTCAGAGGAATGTACTGATGAAGTCTCAAAAAGAGCAGTCATTGTAGAGTTTGGTTCTAAAAGACTACAGCTCCACAGAATAGATGTATTTCCTGGGAAAGTCCAAGCAGGATGATCAAAATGAGAGAGGTCTATTAACAGTTGGAATAGGAAGTATTATGAACCAATCAAAACACTCCTTTTATGGTCACATGACTTTGCGTACGCTTACAGTGCTCTTACGATGCTCTTACAGTGCTCTTAAGATGCGACTATGTAAGACGTACCTCTGCAATTTGAGTAATTGCTTTTAAAACTAATAATCGCTTATTAAAAGTTTTAAAAAACTATTTTCATGATTGTCCTAGACAATGTCTTCCCTTAATATGTACATTAAATACATATATATATATGTTTTTGAACAATTAGAAACTTTTTGCCGTACGCTTAAGGGGCGCCATAAATGACGCATTGATGCGACGCACAAGGTCAAAGCGTATCTGTAACGAGTGCGCGATACGCGCAGAGGACCATTTACCGTACAAAGTGTGGTGCGATCACTGTACGCGTACGGTGCGATTACCAAAAAAAATATGAACAATGAATTCTACAGATTTGAATTTTAAACATTTTTGAAAAAAGAAATAAAAAAATTGGGATTTAGTTTTGCTATTATTTTACATTAAGAATATGAAATATATTTAAAAAATAAAATAAATATAAATATTTTTAATAAAAATGAAAGAAATTAGTGTAAAAAGAAAGAAATTATCATTTACAAAAACTTTGAAATTCACTGAAAAAAACATAGGTTTCAGCCATGTTATAGTTAGGAATTATCATTTAAAAAACCTTGCAAATTCACTGAAAAAAACATAGGTTTCACACATGTTATAGTTAGCTGGAGATTTCACTCATACAAAACCATTGAAATTCACACGTTATAGTTAGTTCAACTAACTATAACTTGCGCGCCTGCAATGCACTGCTGATGACGTCACATGCCACATCACTCATGACATGGTCAGTGACATCACTCATGACATCACTCATGACATCTCAAATGACATCACTGATGACATCCCTCATGACATCATTCTTGTGAAAGAGTGGCAGGCCTCCTCTCACCCTAATATAACCTTTGATACACACATTCAAAAATAGAACCTAACATTTTTTTAAAAATGGAGATACCAATACCAGTTAGAACAGCCTATTCAGTAATTCCAAAATCTGCATACACATCCACTCATTCACAAATAGTTCTATATAGTCACTCATACATGTACTCACTCATCATATATACTCCTACACCTATAGATCCTGTTACACACCTACACTTATACATAAAGTTATTCACATATATACTCACACATGCAAATAAACTATCAAACATCAATTTACTTGCATATACAGCTCTACACACACCACTATTTATTTCCAGAGAAACGTACACATACTTACTCTCTTAAACAATCAGTTATAGAAACACATATTTATTTATACAGGAACTCTTCCAATCTGTCACTGTCATATATCCTTACTTATATACATCAATACTCACATATACTAGTTTAAAACATATGTACTTACTCATAAAGACACTATTGAGGCAGTCACTCACTTACTAACACACCCATACACACAATCATCCACCCATACAGTCCTGCACACATCCTGTCTTCAAAACACATACAAACAGTGAGTCAGTCATTCATGCATCTGTGCGCTAAGTAATACCCCTCACCAAACCATACAGACACTCATTCTGATACTCAAAAAAACAACTAATAACCCATATAAACACTCATGTAGGTACTTATTAATCCATTCAGCCACTTATACACAAAGTGAGACACTGATACAGAGATTTACATATCTAAACATTACTCACTAATACATGTATTCACTAAGATATACTTAATAAGTCAGTTATACGATCTATTTTACAAAAAAAACATTTAGACACTTATTTACCCATTTATTCTTCCATCGACCTTGACTTCTACATATATATAACATACTTAAATTTCAGACAAACACACATTCACTGGATGATGTCATCAGTGATGTCATTTGAAATGTCATCAGTGATGTCATGAGTGATCTCACTGACCATGTGATGAGTGATATAGTATGTGACGTCATTGCAGTGCATTGCGGGCGCGCGAGTTATAGTTTGCTGAACTAACTATAACGGGGGAATTTCAATGGTTTTGTATGAGTGAAATCTCCAGCTAACTATAACATGTGTGAAACCTATGGTTCTATTTAGTGCAGTGAAGGAACCACAGCTTCACATGTGTAATGTATTTAAACTTTAATGTAAAATATTTCTAATGCTGTTTTCCTTGCAGACCACCCGAGATGCTTTGCAACAGTTGACATCTGCTTATTCGTGCGCTTTTGTGTCATAATTTCCCATGTTGTCAGCATTCTTCCCTCTTCTTCCTGGGACATAATTGTATAATCGGGTGCTTATGTGTATCACTGCAAATGATAAATGCTAAAAAGTATGTTCTTTATTAGATGCATCACTTTAATGTAGGAAGGTGACATACGTGACAAGACATGCAAGAGGGTGGCCTGCAGCACATGTTGTGGGTATGACAAAGTCAGATTATGAAAGCATGAACACTAGCTTATCCATATTGTACCTCTGAAATTTAGAGAGTCTTGACACTATGCGGAATATTTGTTAAAAAGCATGGACTGGCTGAAAGCACAACGCATTATTTGAAAGAAAACAGTGCCAGAATGGTGAGACAGAAGGTGCATTAAAGCATTGCAATAAGCGAGTGGATGTAGCTGAAATACTGAACCTAGGAAAAAACTCAAGGTCCCTGCTTATTATGGCAATGTGGTAATTTATGGCTCTAATTATACATTCCCAATCAAAATGCAATACTGTGGAAGCACAGGCATCCATTTTAAATACAAATGTAACTGCATTTCCAACAACCATTAGCAAAAGCAACAAGTCCAAACATATAAGTGAAAAGGCGAGTTGGAACTCACATTTTTTACCCTTATTTTTCACTAATGCTAATGTTGGCTGCATTGGCAAATTCAATAGGTCCAAAGTGGTTAGACCTATTGGCTTTGCAAATGCTTGTTTGAATTTGGCACAGGAGGGCAGGCCATATTATGTACGGCTCTCCCATCATTCTTCCTCCGCCCATGCGTAGCAATAGAAAGCAGAGACAGATGATTTTTGGGCCATAAGTAACAAAATTATAGATGGGTAAAAGTTGAATTGCAGGGCTGTTTTTAACTCACCTCTTTTATGTTACAACTCAAACTTCACTCTTGTTGTCAATTGATGTCCCTCACAACCTCTCATGGTAAAAAAACATCCATGTAATTAACTGGTACCTGTCTCTAATTCTATCTGTTATGTTATGCTCCCATATAGAGCTATTAGTGTGAATATGTGGATTCTAAATCCACTAATATAAAGCTATGATGTTGCAACAGTGGGTAACAGAGCTTGTTACCCACTGTTGCTACATCTTAAATTAAATCAAAGCTGCTCCGGCTGGGCTTTCTGAGAGGCTGTCAAAGCACAGCTGGCGAGCAGGAGGTAGAGTTCCAGGAGAGGAGGGAAGTCACAGACAGTGATAGGGGTTGGTGGCAAGGATTTTATTTTACAGTAGCAAGGGGAGGAGAGTCTGTGTTATGTATGGCTCTCACATTACTTCTCTGACACAGGTATCAATTGAAAGCGGAGGCAGATGGTTTTGGGGCTATACATAGCATAAAATCATCGATGTGTAGAAAGTAAATTATGGGGATATTTTTCTCCTCTAGTTTGTGAAGAAAATCACAGACAGATCAAGCTTCACCCTTATCTCTTTGATGTCACTCAGAATCCCTTGGTGAAAAACATATCTGTTCACACTTACGGATCTATTATGCTACGTTATCAAATAAAACATTTTGGCTTTGACATAGGTCACTCTTTAAAATGTTGCTCTTTTTATCTTGCTGTGCTAATGTCTTACAGACACCTCAACTATGTTTTAAATACCTCTAGTTAAAAAAGGCAACTTTGGAAATCATAGCCCCACATGTTCATTAAGCTTCATCTATGTACAATTAGCATCAACAATTATGCCTAAACTAATGTAACATGTCTAACATAACAACAACTCCCCTTTCGCTGTAGGGAACTACTTATCCTGTGTAACATGTGATATGAAATGTAGTTCAGTTTGGGAATACCCAAGAGTTTTAAAGGGAAATTCCCTATATTTACTTGGCAAAATACTTGCCTTATAATGAGTTAATTTAAAAAAACTATATTTTCAATGTCCAATAAAATCAGAGTCTGCAGGACACAGGAATGTATAAGCATTCTAATTGAAGATGTCTAGGCTTTCCTGTTTTCAGTTTCTATTTTTGGTAAATTCTGGTGTTTTTTTTTCAGTTTTTTCAATATCTTAAAAAACAGTTGTTATCAGTGGTTGCACATTTTCTCGCCACTAAAAACAACAGAAAAAGTGTTTTTCCGGTGTTTATGGAATGTTTTGCTTTTATTATTGCTTGCTTTCTGCACTGAAAGAACATGGTCTATAGACAGTGTACTTATAGTGTATGTGAGGTCCAAATAGATGTGTGCAAATTCATCTTATAGTAGTACACCATACAATACTTCTTCTGTGAGTCTTTGGGTCATGTGCGTTCGCTCTTTCCTTCCCATGTAAACTTCTGTGAAAATGCCATCTCAGCATTCATAGCCCCTTGGGCTGAGAACCATCAGCTAATGGACACAGTTGGGATGATTCTTTCTTTGATGCCACATAAAGCACAAAATGATAAATATTTGCGTTCTAGTTCCTGTGCATAAGCAAATAGTGCACCAGAATGGACTAAAAAGTCAACAGCATCCCACAATTACTCTCAAGATTCTAAAGATGCTTTCAGCATACCATCAAACAAGTGGCAAGATCTCCTACAGGGAATCACTTCAACTCAGGTAATTTTGATAGGTCATCACACAACTTTTTTTATATACGTAGCTGAATCACTGCAAATACAAACAATATCACTGCAATCTTTGCTGAACTCGGAAAGAACCTTTTTTGCAGAGCATTACAAGTGACAGGGCGTTTAATGTTTTCCAAAAGTCTTGTGTCATGTTTTAACCACTATCCCAGATGCTTGGTGATATATATACTTGTCACTATACCTTGCATTGAATGTTTAAAGCCTGAGGTGTTGGAAATTCACCTAATATCAATACTGACCCACTAGAAATTATGGTCTGATGTATTAAGGGTTTTTACCCATTCTCTGTGGGTAAATGTGATGACACATATTAGGAAAGATTTTTATGAAACCAGCCATTTTACCTATCTGTGAAAGAATCAAATGCAGCCAAAATATCAAATATGAGTTTGAAATTTCCTGATTCTCTACAGTTTATAAAATACTTAAACTAGACCTAAAACATGAAACTAAAGCCTGCATCTTTAGACCAAAGGCTACAAAACTGAAAAAAGTAAAAGAAAGAAGAAACAATATTTTAGTGTCATCCCTAAAGAACAAAACTCAAGCAGAATAATGTTAGCCAGTCTTTCGTACTGCTAGCTTGTATAACAAAGTTACATTGTATTGAACCCTTCAGGATGAAAAAAAGGACTCATTCACTCTCTTTTTTCTTTCTTTGAATGGCATTTATTTTTGTGGTTGTGCAGTTGTTCTTTCAGTGTTTTTTTATGTTTTCACCAGAGAGGGCTATTTTTCTTTCAGTGTAATTTCATCAGTTATTATAGGTTTAAACCTAAAACCCCACAGCCTAGCTATATCCATCGTAGTAGAAGATTTCCAATCTCCTCTGCCATCGCTCCTTCTATAAGACTAGTGTAACTCTGACACATCCTTACAGTGAATTCCACGGTTACAGGAAATGTGTCCCTTCTTATCCCTTATCCAACATATCACCTTCACAATTGATGAGTTAGTCACTGCAACATATTTGTCATAATTTAACTGTCCGAAGCTCACACTGGTTCCTTCTTTTGTCCTTATTTATGGAATTGATGCTGGCCTTTGTTTTGACAATCTCCACCACTCCTCTGGTTCCTGTGGGATTGCTCTGTGCCAATCTTGCTAATGCAGTAAGGAGATATGCATCTCCTTATACCACAGTGATCGCATTCTCCAAGTTATAGACAGGTGATTGAGAAGAGAGGAAGCAAAAATAACTGTGGGCAGGCTAATTTTATTGTCCAAGTTTTGTTCTTTATATGCATGCTAGCACATGTGGTGTGTGCCGAATTAGAGAAGCAGAACTTCCTATAAAGCATGGATCATTAAACTCAACTGAGTCTCAATAAATCCAATTAGATCAGCATACAGTGGCAGTATTAATCTGTCATATCAAAAAGCAAAGTAATGGCAGGGAGGGGAAACAGTAGCAGCGGTAGCCAAAACTGTCAAGGGTCTGGGTCTGGGAAAAAGGAACAATGTCATAAGCAAAATGCAGTGAGTCCACCAAGGAACACATACTGATATAAAAGTCAAGTAAACATGTTACAAAAACATTGTAACAGGCATCTTCCTTCATGGACCTATAGGGTGGCAGGGTTCAGGTTCAGCTCCTCAATTTCCATGAAAATACAAGTGGCTTATACTTTTTATCTAAAGGTTAGCTACAGACAGACTTGATTAGATAGATTCTGAAAAAATCAAGCTTGATTCTGCATAGGCCTTGAACAACAATCAACCTTTTACATCTCAGCTTGATTCACTGCAAGAACAATCAACTACTAACTAAAAGGCAAAATCACTGTCAGGTAATGCATTCTTCATACTACAAAGCTCGAAGTGCAAAATATAATCTTTTCAAACTTTATATGAAACATAAAAATATATGAAAGACATGACAATCAAGAATAAAATGTTGCTTAGGAAAATAATACATTTATAAAACTGGAATATTCTGCAGTAATGACAACATCTCCAAGCATGTCACTTTAAGATCAAGCTCCAAAATCACACTGTGCACAGTTGAGCACTATTAAGTTCATTATTGGTTAAAGAAAGGTTTTTCTATGGCCTACACAAATAACTATGACTGTCAATTGTGAATCAAATCAAACACAAGGAGATGATGGTATTGCACCGTTACATCGCAACTTTTACAACGGGAGTCTATTACAACGCAACTTTTACAACGCTGGTTCCATTACATTGCATGCCTTTACAACGCATGACATTACATAGCAGATGCTATTACAACGCATGCCATTACAACGTAAGTATAGGTAAGTATATAATTTTTTTTATTTTATTTCATATTATTTAATTAATTTAATTAATATTATTTATAAAAAAAATATATTTATTTATGCTTTTTAATATTATAAATCAAATATATTTATTTAAGTAATTTTAAAAATAAGTATGAGTATAGGAGTATATGTTTTGGGGTACTGAGGTATATGTTTTGGTGTGTTGGGGTGTTTTTAGGTTTTAGGGTTGGGTTTGGTTTTTGGGGTACAGGGGTATTTTTAGGTTTTAGGGCTAGGTTTGGTTTTTGGGGTACAGGGGTATTTTTAGGTTTTAGGGCTTGGTTTGGTTTTTGGGGTACAGGGGTATTTTTAGGTTTTAGGGCTGGGTTTGATTTTTGGGGTACAGGGGTATTTTTAGGTTTTAGGGCTAGGTTTGGTTTTTGGGGTACAGGGGTATTTTTAGGTTTTAGGGCTGGGTTTGGTTTTTGGGGTACAGGGGTATTTTTAGGTTTTAGGGCTAGGTTTGGTTTTTGGGGTACAGGAGTATTTTTAGGTTTTAGGGCTTGGTTTTGTGTTTTGGGGTACATGGGTATTTTTAGGTTTTAGGGCTGGGTTTGGTTTTTGGGATAGGGGGTATTTTTAGGTTTTAGGGCTGGGTTTGGTTTTTGGGGTACAGGGGTATTTTTAGGTATTAGGGCTGGGTTTGGTTTTTCGGGTACAGGGGTATTTTTAGGTTTATGGGCTGGGTTTGGTTTTTGGGGTACAGGGGTATTTTTAGGTTTTAGGGCTAGGTTTGGTTTTTGGGGTACAGGGGTATTTTTAGGTTTTAGGGCTGGGTTTGGTTTTTGGGGTAGAGGGGTATTTTTAGGTTTTAGGGCTAGGTTTGGTTTTTGGGGTACAGGGGTATTTTTAGGTTTTAGGGCTGGGTTTGGTTTTTGGGGTACAGGGGTATTTTGGGGTTTTAGGGCTGGGTTTGGTTTTTGGGGTACAGGGGTATGTTTAGGTTTTAGGGCTGGGTTTGGTTTTTGGGGTACAGGGGTATTTTTAGGTTTTAGGGCTTGGTTTTGTGTTTTGGGGTACAGGGGTATTTTTAGGTTTTAGGGCTTGGTTTTGTGTTTTGGGGTACAGGGGTATTTTTAGGGTTCACCTTTTTTGAAAACACGACTTTAAATAAATTAAATTAAATAAATTAATTAAATGAAATTAAATTAAATTAATTATATTATTTACAATTAATAAATTAATTAAATTACATTAATTAAATTAAATTACATTAATTACATTTTTTAAATTACTTAAATTTATTAAATTAAATTATATTATTTACAATTTATAAATTAATTAAATTACATTATTAAATTAAATTAAATTAAATTAATTATTTTTTTAAAATTAATAAAATTAAATTAATTATATTAAATTAAATTATATTATTTACAGTTTATAAATTAATTAAATTACATTAATTAAAATAAATTAAATAAATTAAATTAATTACAATTTTAATATTAATTAAATTACAATAATTAAATAAATTAAACTATTTCACTTTTTTAAAATTGAATATAATTAAATTAATTAAATTAAATTAATAAAATTAACTTAATTACATTTTTTTTAAAAGATATACTTACCTATACTTACGTTGTAATGGCATGCGTTGTAATAGTATCTGCTATGTAATGACATGCGTTGTAAAGGCATGCATTGTAATGGATCCTGCGTTGTAAAAATTGCGATGTAATGGTCTGCGTTGTAAAATAACGCGTTGTAACGTCATACATCCGGAGATGATGGATGGAACACTGAACCTTATTAGACACTCATCCCCAGTCACAGATCTAGGTTGAATCCATCATCGTTTTATAGCTCACTTTGCCACCCCAGTTCAGACACAGCTATATGCAAATCAGTCTTGACCCTGTGCCTCAAGGGAACAGTACAGCCGGAACTGCCAAGCCATGTCTTCCCTGAACCAGAAACAAGCATCCAGTGACGGGTTATGGGCTAACAGCCCTCATAAGCTAGCCTAGCTTGAATCCAGTGGCAAGGTAAGCAAGGGACCCACGACTGAGCATACCCTACCAACTTATACCAAACAAAGAAAACACAAGGAGATGATGGACTGAGCGCTGAAACTTTTCAGACACTCACCCCAGTCACAGATCTAGGTTGAATCCATCATTGTTCTTTAGCTCACTTTGCCACCCCAGTTCAGACACAGCTATAAGCAAATCAACCTTGATCCTGTGCCTCATGGGAATAGTCCAGCCTCAACTGCCAAGACATGTCTTCCTTGGACCAGAAACAAGCATCCTGTGACCGGTTTCGGGCTAACATCCCTCATCAGCCAGGCTAGCTTGAATCCAGTAGCAAAGTGAGCAAGGAACCCACTTCTGGGCATACCCTGCCAACTTAGGGCGAACAAAGCAAACACAAAGAGATGATGGATGGAGCGCTGAAACTTTTCAGACACTCACCCCCAGTCACATCTCTGGGTTGAATCCATCACAGTTCTTGAGCTCACTTTGCCACCTCAGTTCAGACTCAGCTATATGCAAATCAGTCTTGAATCTGTGCCTCGAGGGAGCAGTCCAGCCCGAACTGCCAAGCCAGGTCTTCCCTGAACCAGAAACAAGCATGTTTTGACCGGTTTTGGGGTAACGCCCCTCATCAGCCAGGCTAGCTTGAATCCAGTGCCAAAGTGAGCAAGAGACCCGCGCCTGGGCATACCTTGCCAATTTAGGGCAAACA
The DNA here is from genome assembly GCF_964263255.1 of Lissotriton vulgaris. NCBI lineage: Eukaryota > Metazoa > Chordata > Amphibia > Caudata > Salamandridae > Lissotriton > Lissotriton vulgaris. The sequence continues at coordinate 60,227 of NW_028247863.1, forward strand.
AAAGGAGATAATGGACGGAGTGCTGAATCTTTTCAGACACTCACCTCCAGTCACAGATCTGGGTTGAACCCATCATCGTTCTTTAGCTCACTTTGCCACCTCAGTTCAGACCCAGGTATATGCAAATCAGTCTAGACATTTTGTCTTTTGGGAAAAGTCCAGCCCGAACTGCCAAGCCAGACCTTCCCTGAAACAGAAACAAGCATCCTATGTGGTACCATCACCTACACAATTGACATAGAAATACTAAAAACCTTTTGTGGTTGTCTAATATTGATTGCTGTCAGCAGAACCTAATTGTGCAAAAAGGGAAAGCTACATTGATTAGTGTGAATTCTCGTTGGTCAAGATTTCACTTGGAAATGGGACGTTCTTGTTTTGAAAGGTGTAAAAACTTGAGTATTCTGGTTGTTAAATTACTTTAGTTTGCTTTTAGAAAAGCAAACAAAAATGATTTGTTTATTTCATATTTGAAAAGAGTTTTTTATTGGTTTGTGTGAGTACTGAAGAAATTGTAAAGGAGGGTGAACTGCTGCAAAGAGCAAGATTGTACGTCATAGGGATTGGTGAGTTTGTGTGCTTTCACGCTGCTATTGGTTGGTGACATCAAGGTGCTTCGCTGTGATAGGTCAGAGTTTATGTGAATTTTGCATTTGGATTTTTCAACAGGATCATGATAGAATAATATCTGTGACAGGATTGGAGTAGGAAATGTGATGTTTACGGAACAGAATAGTTTATTTTTACAAGTTTGTGAAAACGTAACATTTTTGAAACTATTTTGTGAAAGGCGATGTTTCATTTCTGATATAGAAAGGTGAAGAGGCACCTGCTGAGGGAATGCCTGTAAATTATATATCAACTGAATTGGGATTACATACAAGTTTTCGGCTTCATCATTGGGGCAAGATTACGGAGAAAGAAGATTTATTGAGATTTTCAAAATATGGTACCTTTAAATTGAAAATTATTGGCAAGTTAAGAGAAAGCTTATGTGAGATAAAACCGTCACCTAGACCCACTCAATTTAAGGCTTTAAGCATGTGATAAAAGACAGCAGCAGACAAGGAAAGAGATAAATACCAGAAACGGACTAAGAAAGCAATGCAGAATAAGCAGGTGCTTAATTGAATGAGAAACAGCATAGATGGAGAAAAGCCATTGTTGAAGGCACTAGATTCTACCCAGCAATTTATACTGTTATGCCGGAGAAAGGGAAGAAGAATACCCAAGGGAAAGATGATGAGGAGAAATAAAAATAAATTAAGATGTATAGTGATTCAGGGAATGAGATATTAGAAGAAGTGTTGGCTGCATGACCCCGGCCTTATACAACTCCATTTGATATTTCTGGAAGTAGTGCCACAATGAGTAGTACAATAGCGACTGCCTGTCTAGCAACTAGTGGTACAAATTGATGGACCCCCTTCAAATATTGAAGATTGCTCTCCCACACTTTGCCCAGCCAGAGGTAGTTCCTTAGCCAGTCGGAAGCCCTTCTGTAATGCATGGTCCAGTGCAAGTTCCACAAATAGCAACTATACCAACAGTGCCTAGACTAGTTACAAATGCCCCAGCAAATGATAGTCTGACTCTAGAGACACAAAGCACTGTAGGAAGGTTACCTATGACAGGATTTGTCCTAACTTTACCAAAATCTCACAGACTGTTGAATGGACACTACCTCAGATGGTTCAAGCACTTAGAGATGGGGGAAAGACTGTCTTTATAACATCAATAACTCAATAAGAAACTAATTTGTTTGAAGGTGGACATTTTCCAACATGATCTGAGGAAACTGTAGAGTGTAAAAAACACAGGAAGCATGGAGCAAGTGGCTAGTGGAGAACCTTAAAAAGGGAAACCAATAAATATTTCCAGATAAAAGATGGAGATGGAACAAATTAATAGTGGAAGACAGTATTTAGAATTCTTAATTATACATCAAGAGAAATAATTGGTTTACCTCTTGGCATAGAAATATAAAGTTGATATTTCTAAAAGTTCTCCTTTTTAAAACAAGTACTGGGTGCAATTATATGATGCAGCAATTGAAACAATGCATTCTTCAGGAATGCGGTTACACATTACGGAATTAATTAAATGTATTAAAAAATGGATGGACTTTGAAAAATTAGTGAAGAAATGGGTAAGAAAAGATGAGAAGAAAAAGAAGCGGTCAAAAATAGGAAAGGAAAAAAAGGAGCCAGATAAGGGAGAAGTTTCAGCTTATTCACTGAGAGAAATAGTGGGAGGAGTGTATGTTCATGTCCCTTGGAGCAAAGGTGATCCTGCACCTTTTACAAACAATTATCCAAAATTAGGACTCAAGCCGTGCAGTGCTATACACAAGTTGATAATTACAGAAGACGTGGCAGTGGTAAGAGAGCATGGTTCAGCACTTCCGCATTATCTCCCAAAGTATATTAGAAATATATGTATATAGGCGTGCTCAATGTACAACACTTTGCCACTTACCAGTGTTATCTATATGGAGAAATGTTCCCCATACATCATTAATCAGCTAAACATAGGTTACAGGGCACAACCACTGTTAGGTTTATTAACTGACCTTGTTGTCAATTGGTTTTAATAAACACAACACCATGCAATGTATACAATACAGAGAGTATTAATAAAAGGTACAAAAGTCAAAAGTCGTGCAAAGTCTTGGTTGTGTTGACACGAAGTGTATATCATCGATACAGACAGCTGACACGTGTTTCGTGGTGTATACGACTTTTTCAAGGCTTGAAGAATTTCGTAATATATGGTAAAAGAGTTCCTTAGAACCCTCAATTGTTCAGGATGAACAGCAGCAAGAGTAATGATGTAGGATCTGAATTTTTAGTCTCAAATAAGACTTCAAAAAACACTTTCTAGAAGTATAAATAATTATGTAGACACCGCTTTGAAGAAGAATATTAGGATACTGTGTGTCCACAAAAAAGTTTTAGTGCTCTTGTAAGCGAAAACAATGAGGATCACAAACACCCTAATTATGATAGATTGTGCACTCAAATTCATGTTGGTATAGTTGGTAATGCAGCATCAACACTAATAGCTGTTACACAGTCAGGCATGTAAAACGCGTCCCTGTACAAGTTGACCGATTTGTGATATTTTGAAAAGTGTTGATTAGGATACATTCTTTGATATTGTGGTGCCAAGTGATCTGTGGGCTGAGTGAAAGACTACTGTACAATTGCCTCATGAAGATCCTGCGAGAAAGGCATGCACTAATGCACCATTACCTGTAGTTATTGGGAAATCTGAACCAGTGATTACTTTCATGGAAGGCAGGGTGCCTTCAAATGATTTAAGGGGTCATACGATGGCGGTCGGGCTTTCGTCTGACCGCCATCATTGCTGGAATATTGACCACTCGCCATGCATGCCGCAGTCCCACACTCCAAATTAAGATGTGACCACCACCATGGCAGTCGCATTTTGCAATTTAACATTGCGGCGGGTGCTGCTGAGTGCAGCACCCGCAGCAATGTTAAAAATACATGTTGTGCATTTCACTGCACTACATGCCAGGCACCACACGGTGCCTGCCACATAGTACAGTGAAATGTAGGGGGTACCATTAGCCCCAGTGCACAAACATCTACCCCCCCCAACAAAAGGGGGGTCAGCAACGGGCCCCCAAAACCAAGCTGTCTGAAACTAGCATCCTAATTTGGCAGACGGGGCCTGCTAGGCACCACCGCCATTTTAGGGAAGCAGACCGCTCTGCCAGATAATCTTTACGATTGCCTGTGGTGGCTCTGTGGCGAATGGTCTTTGTGTCCGCCATAGTCGCAGTCGGGATCTGCCCTACAATCTAATCTGGCGGGCAGTGAATCATCATTTGATGGCAGAGTGATCTCCACCTCATTGCAGGCAGTGGCGGTCCTTCTGCCATTGCAATGACCCCCTTAGTTTGATTGAAAATCAATGGAACAGCACAAGAAGCAAGAGAGTCAGTTATGAGTATTATGAGGATTTATTGTATGGATTTCACAGCACAATGGAAGAGAATACCCTGAAGAGAAGGACATGGGGACATTTACATCTTCGTTTGTTTCAGGATTGCGACTAGAGATCCATTTACATACAACTCAAAATGAAATTTGCTGTCAGAACAAACCCCTTGATTCGACCACGGCAACCCAACAAACTATAGACTTATATCGCTGATAGACGTCGAAGCAAAGCTCTACGCCTCTTGTATCCTCCTAAAGCTGCAAGACTGGATTGAAGAATCTCACAGAATCCCGTGGTTTCAGACAGGCTTTAGGCGGAATATGGGGACAATTACCAACCTGACTTGCCTGTCACTATTAATGGACAGAATAGCAGCAAAGGGCGTTAAATCTGCCTTCGACAGAGTAAACCGAGAGCGTCTATGGGGTAAATTGCAGCATTGGGGGACACCAACAAAACTAATAGAGGCAATAAAAGCTTTACATGAAGACACATGGGCAAAGGTCAAATTGGGAAACGGAGCTTACACAACGAGGAACATACCAACACACCAGGGCCTAAAACAAGGCTGCGTTTTAGCGCCCACCCTTTTTCAACCTTTTTCTTTCTGACTTCGCAACAGTGCTGGACACAGATGAAGTGCACCCACCTTCATTGGCAAACTCTCGAATTCCCTGCCTGCAATATGCAGACGACATAGTCCTGCTGAGCAAAACCCCAGTTGGTCTACAAAGAGCCTTAAACATACTATCAGCGTACTTAAAACAAGGTTTGGATCTAAACAAAGAAAAAACCAAAGTGGTCCGTCTAGTAGACCCAAAAAAACTTAGATACACATGGACGTACAACGGGACAAAGGTGAACGAACAAGGTTCGTATAAATACCTTGGAGTTACAATTTCCCAGGGAGCAAAACAAACTGAGCATATAACTGCAGTGCGCGCAAAAGCTCAAAGCCTAATATTTGCTTATCGGTTGCTAAAAACAAAAATGGACTGTCCAAACCACAATCACCTCCTAAAGGTTATGTCGGCACAAATTTTACCATCTTTGTCTTACGGTCTTGTCACCTGGTGCGGCAAGGAAATAGACCTACTTAATGAGCTTCAAACCAAAATCTATAAAGCAGTTTTTAACCTTCCAAAGTGTTCTTCAGCCTCGCAAGTTAGGCTGGAATTTGGTCTGCAAAATCAGAAATATAGGAGCATGAGCGGCTTCGTAAAACTGTGTCATAAGTTAAGATCAGCAGATCCGGATTCAATGGACTGGTTAAACTGGGAAGCTATAAAAAATCAAGGAGTGAAGGGAACCCTGTGCCCTTGGGGAAAACATCTGAAATTCTGTGTAAAAGAGCTGGGGTTGGAAGGCACATGGGAGTCCGTGACGGACAAAGCAACCATAAGTAGATTAGCCAACAAGGCAGCGAGGATGAAATCTTTTCAAGATGACAAAGCGTCACTTCTCAAACGGCGACATGGTTGGACCATAATTAACTCCTTTAAAGCTGGCCTACCGCATGCATACTTATCCTCTCACTTCAATGTGCATTTAAAAAGAGCCTTCACAGACTATAGGATGGGGATGCACATTTCGAAGGATCTAGCACCATCCTGGAAAGGTAATTACCAGACGGAGAGTTGTAGACTATGTGGATACAAAACAGAATCATTGGCTCACTTTTTGTGTGTTTGTCCGGCTCTCCTGGCACAACGTCGTCGATTCTTAAAACAGACCTGCAACGAGTTAAAAATCCGCACCTGCAGGCAAATGGTAACTCGTTGGCTGGGAGGGAGTTCAATCATATTTGCTTGCCAGGGAACAAAATTCTTGGCAGATGTGAAAAAATGCCTGAGTCTTGTGGAACAAGGACAGGGTTAATGAAGCGGGCCACCAAAGCTGCATTGATCCCATTAACTGGTAAATTCCGCACTACTCACGTAATAACATTTTGATCCCAAAACTTGCGGGAGTATCCCCGGACAAACTTTTTATTTTTTATTTGTGTTACATTATTTTAACAAACGAGTAGTCCAATTTTTAAGCAAGCATTTTGCAATTTTTTTTAGCAAGCATTTTGTCTTTTGTATTATAAAATTATCATATGGAAATTGTAATGATTTTAATTAATTATGCAATAAATCTTTTTGACTTTTGACTTTGAAATCCCTTGATTAGATCCTAAGGTATGCTAAATATTGCAGTGATGAATTAAAAATGAAACCGAAAATATTAAAGAGAAAATAATGTTGGCTTAAACAAAATTGGCTCAGGAAGGTTTCTAGAAATTCTTATTTTACAGGGAATAAAGGAGGTATAGATAGTTTTGTTGTTTTTGTGGTTCACATGGTAGAGGTTGAGATGTACTTATTGAACCACGTTCAGGAATGGAGGTTGCAACATTAAAGAAAATGACTCCTTGCCACATCTGTCATAAGGTTGGGCATTGGAAGAGAGAGCATAGATTTAATCCTGAGAATTCACACAGAAATGTGCCAATGCAGAGGTGAGTACAGATGTAGAATATGCCAGTATGACCGATGCAGGTGTCTATGCAAAAACAAGTCCTGATGATGCAGGTCCCACAGGCTCAAATGACCAGATGTCATGAGAAAATGCAAATCCTATTCAAAATAAGAATAGAAAAGCATTCCAACAATTCTGAAATGCAATTCAGGATGTTTTATAGCAATTTCCATTTCTCGATAACAATGGCTCAGCTCAAATACCTCTCAAGGATGGTGCCTGAGTGGGGAGAATGAGTGTGTGCTTGGAGCAGTCTTAGAAGTAGACCAGAATGCCCCATTTATGGAAGGGGAGGTGAACGACCACCTGTATAATTTCTTATAGAAACTGGTGCTACCAGATCCACTGCTAGAAATGGGAAAGTCCCAGACATAGCCTGCCACGAAAGAAGATCGATGTTGTGGGAGTTTCAAGCAAACAGGTTACTAATCCAATTTCAGAGAAGGTCCCGTTAAAAATAGGCCAATTTGTGAAAAATTGGCAATTTATTTCTGTGACAAGAGTCCTGTAAACTTGTTAGGCAGAGATTTATTGTTCAAACTAAATTGTCCAAGTCACTGTACCCAAGAAGGTGTTGAGTTTCAAACTCATTGGGAGGATGTAAAATTTAAAATGGTTCAACAAAAGTCAGCTGTAGGCTTGCTTCTATTAATGACAATTGAAAAATTGCCTTCTGATTTTGGAGAAACTGTGAACCCAGCAGTATAGCATAGGATCTTACAGGAAAGGACACTGGACTTATTAAAGGAGTAGAATCGGTTCAGATTGCCATAAAGGCAAATACAGTGTTTCCAAGACAACCACCATACCATGTGACCCAAGACACAATTGCAGGATTACACCTGTAATAGAAAACATGATACAGAAAGGAAATCTGAGGGACCTGGTTGGGAGTCCATGTAACCCTCTGATCATGGGTTCGAGAACCCCAACAGAAAATACAGGATTTTAGGAAGATAACTGAGATTGTTGTCCCATGTTGTCCTGTGGTACAGAATCCAGCCACAACTATTATTTCAAATTCCAGCTACTGCAGAATGGTTCACTGACAGTGATCTTTGCCAGGCTTTCTTCTCAGTGCCATTGTATGAGAATAGTCAGTTTCCTTTTTTCATTTGTGTTTAAGTAGAAAGTTTGGGCATGGTACCAAGTACCACTAGGGCATACAGGGAGTCCATCAACCTTTAATTATATCCGGAAAAAATAATCTAGAGTCACTACAGATGCCCCATAGATCAGTACTTGTGGTATATATCAATGACCTACTTGTGGCATCAAAGATACGAGTAGCCTGCAAACCAGATACTATTGCAATATTGAATCACCTGGCTGAAAACAGACATTAGATGTCTCCAGGTAAACTGCAGTACTGGCAGAAAGAAGTTCAATTTAGGACACTTAATTGAGAAGGGAACTAGAAAGGTGTCACCAGAGAGAGTAGAAGCAATCCATCAAAGTAATACACCTCAAACACAGAAAGAAGTCAGGATGGTTTTGGGAATGGTTGGTTACTGTAGATAATGGACACCAAACTGTTCCATAGTGGCAAAGCCACTACTGAAGCTGACACACAAGGATCTGTCTGATCCCCTTCCATGGGACAACAAATGCTTGAAAGCCTTTGTAGAGCTGAAAGAAAAACCTCATCATACCCCAGCAGTAGGAATGCCAGATTACAGTAAATTATTATTTCTGTTCCTCAGTGAGCAGCAGGCCTGCGCTTTCTCAGTACTAATACCAATGCAGGAGGATGCTCAGAAACCTGTGCCTTACTTTTAAACCACCCATGACCTGTTACTGCAGGTTTGCCCAGCTGTCTTACAGCTGTTGCGGCATTGAACACTAGTCTGGAAAAGAGTGAGAGCATAGTGATGGGGTATTCAGTAACTGTAATGGTGCCTCACACTGTTGAGCTTCTATTCACCAGAACAAAAATGTCGTACATGACCCAAAATAGGTCCACAAAATCTGAGTAGTTAATGTTGCTCCTGAAAATGTGGTGATCAAAAGCTGTCAAATTTTGAATACTGCTATTTTGCTTCTATTAAATGATGGTGTTTGTGATAAAATTGAACACGATCGCCTAGATGTCCCAGATTTGTGTATAAACCCTAAACCTGATATTAAGGATGAACTTCTGATTCAGCCTGATCATGTACTTTTTATAGACGGCTCATGCCTGAGTAACAATAAGGGTACCCTAACAGCAGCGTATGGTATATATACCATAAGTTATTCCGGGAAAGCTTAATGGCTTGAAGGGGTTACCTCAGCACAAGTTGCAGAATTGATTGCCCTTACAAGAACATTCAGTCTAACTGCTCAAATGAGAGTGACTATATTTACAGATACAGTAAAAAAAAAACAAGCTATTGGGTTTAGAGACCTAGTCCAAAAAGAGGTAGTTCTAACCCGTGTGGTCAGAAAAAAGCCTGTAAGAAAGAAAAAACATTTTCCTTCTTGAGTCCCCTCACTCACCAGGGTTTCCCCACGGTGACATGCTTCATCGTTGGGGCCATCCCAGTCCTCTACGAACTGGAGCGTGCTACGACTTGCGGAGTTACATAGGAGCACTTGTAAAAGAAGACTATGTGTGGTGCAGTTTGTGGTGGAGTGGTTGGAAAGTGATTAAAAATACCTTGCTAGTGGGCCTAAACAACTTTAATTATTGCTCCAATTTTGGTATGTCTACAAATGGGGAGTGCGGGGGCGTGGCTAGCAGCTGGACATGGCGGTGGCATAGCCGTGAGGCTCCGAGACTGAGGCGGCTTCCCCACTGAAATCCAACACCACCCGGAGGAACCTGGGTCCTGGACCGAGCGGAGTACACCCGACGAAACCGTGGTCAAAATCGGATGCCGGGAAGTGACGCTGTGGAGCTCCGTCTGCTGAGGGCCTTCAACAGGCCGACACACTGAGCGCCAGTATCCGTAGTAGCCAGGCGGAAGTGTGGGTGAAGCGGCAGAAGCCGACCGGAAGCCTGGGCTGGCTAAATACTCCCGAGGCACCTCGGCGAAAACAGAAATCCGAATTCTGACTCACTCCTCCCAAGTGCCTTCTGAACCCTAACGGCACCAGAACGGGAAAAACCGAAGAAAGCGGGCAGCGGAGAAGCGCCTAAAATCAGGCTTCGCGGTTTGCACGATAACTTGCACCCCTAACACACCGCAGCAGCGACGGGGGAATAAAAGTCAATCACCTGACCCGGTGGAAAAAACCGGCACTTCACCGCTCTAGACTCTGGAGAAAGGGCACATAATAGACTGCATTGAGTATTGACCCCGCCCCCTCACACAGCAACCGGGAACAGGTGGCGAGCCATACCGCACCACTGCAGAAGCACCACACAACATTCTTGGGCAGCTGCACTTCGCCCTGGCCCATGCCCGAGTGGATAAAGGACACAAGACAATGTAGCAACTGTAAGGGCTCGAGGCAGAGGGGCACGAGCGAGGTGGACGGGGCTCGGGCAGCCCAGCAACGGTAGGTGAGCCTGCAAACCTATCCATCGTCCGGGACGGGAGAGGGTTGGAGAGGTCCCACTGGACATGGGCAGTGCCGACAGCGTTACTTAAGAAAGAGGCCCTGAACGACCCCGGTGAGACGGGAAACCAAAATCAGGGTACATAAAACGAAAGGGCGGGCGAGACCGGCGGAGACGGACACCGTCAACAGCCTGCTTCTCCACCTGCAGCCAAGATTTCCGTGCACTGAGGTGGCAAGTAGGCATCGAAACTGCTATACGGCCTGGAATTGAACAAGCAAAGGCGCCCCTGGAAAACACACCGCGGAGACAGTGGCCAGCAGGCACCCCAGGAAGAACCATGGCAGGCAGAGGCCCGAGAAGCAACGCATCACAGCCCAGGGTAGAAAAATTTGCCTTTGACAAGCAGGCCCCCTCTCAATCAGAGCCTTGCACATCAACGGGGAGGACACCGGAGGGTGAGGGAGCCAAGAAAGCAACGATTGAAGACGTGATGAAGGCATTGGCACAGGTACTAGCGACGGTGGGGTAAACAGCCACGGAAGTCTCCCTGCTGCGTGCGGACTTTCAAAAATGGGCGAGAGAGTGAAGCAGGTCGAAGTGGTCACAAAATCCTTAGTGGAGGATGTATCGGAACTACAAATAGCGATGGAGCGTGTTGCGGCGGAGAATAATGCGCTAAAAGAGAAACTGGATGACCAGGAAGGACGCTCCAGAAGAAACAACGTAAGAATTATTGGGGTGCTGGAATCGGAAGGCACCTGCGCCATGGACCTGTATGCAGAGGACCTGATCAAAACGCAGCTCAAACCAAAGGGACTATCGCAGTTCTTCACAGGAGAACGAGCGCATAGAGTCCCCGGGGAAAGCCTAAACCTGGAGCCCCCCCAAGACCAATACTGGCGAGACTCTTTAACTTTCGTGATCGCGATGAGATCCTGCAAGCGGCGAGAGTAGCCACACCAATACAAATCCAAAATTCCACACTCGCCTTCTTCCCAGATTATACTGCAGAAGTATCGCGTCGAAGGAGGACCTTTCTTGAAATTAAGAAGGAGCTGAGAGCTAAGGAACTGCCGTACTCTATGCTGTTTCCAGCACGACTGAGAGTGGTAGCAGACTGTAAGGTTTGGTTCTTTGACACCCCAGAGTCGGCCCGGGACTGGCTGGAAGGATGGAGACAAGTAGGATTGCCCCGCCGCTCTCATAGGACTAACCAGAACCAACGATGAGACAGCCAACCGAGATCACAGGCTTCGGGCGGAGTTGGCTTGGCACGGTCGCCAGCGCAGGAACACTTTGATGCAGAGGACGGAGTGGAAAAATGAACTCCCAGCACATCATTAGAAGACACTTTAAGGAGATTTTACTGGTGGGACTGAGCTTGGACACTGACCCAGGTGAGACCGGAGAGGGCAGGGGAATTGTCTGCTCTGGAGAACACTTCACCCCAGCAAGCAAGTAACAGTTCATGGGATGGGTAAAGCACTCTGCTGAGTTGGAGGGGCGGGCAGTTCCAGGTCCGTTAAGCAGGGAGGCAGGGAGGGGGGAGGCATGGGGGGGTGTTTAGTTACTAAGTATAAACTGCAAGTTAGAACTGAACACACAGTTGGTCACACAAAGAAGGGGGTGGAGGGGGGGGGGTTGGTTTTGTTGGTTTTGGCTCAAACTTTACACTCTATGGTACACCATGTCACTTTCTGCCCATGCGGATCCACAGACGACAGCAGACACACGTCACCACAGTTGATGCGACAACTAGGCATGATCCTAAGGCCACAGGATGGCTCGCCGGACCCACACCACGGTCACTGCTGATATGACACACGCCAGGGCGGTGCCCCCCCTTCGAAAACTCACATGGAATGTTAGAGGATTAGGGGACAAAATAAAGAGAGGACTGGTCCTACAGGCGATTAAGCGCCAAGGCCCGCGATAATATTACTACAGGAAACACACCTCACTGGGACAGCATGCCATGCACTCGACAGACGATGCTACAAAATGGCGGCGCATGCCATGTTTACAGCAGGGTCACGAGGGACGGGTATTTTAGTGAAATACTCTTCCCCCTTCATAGTGATACAACACAAGGTAGATGATCAGGGCCGCTTTGCGGCGGTCCATGGGCAATGGGAGGGTAAACTCTGGAATGTAGTGTCCGTATATATTCCTCCAGCACTCCACTCAATAACACTGCCGACACTAGGAGAATTCCTTTTGAATCTCCCAATGGGAGATACGATTATAGGGGGGATTTCAACGCCATCGTGGACCCGGCACTGGACACGCTTCCCATCAGGGCACGTACATCGGGCTCCGCTGCACTCCCAGGTTTCATGGAGGCCTTGGGGCTGAAAGATGCCTGGCGTCATATTCACCCCACAGAGACGCAATACACATATCACTCTCAGGTACACAAGAGTCTGTCCTGTATAGATTATTTTTTGCTCCTTGGTGATGGGATGAGAGACGTGGACGACATAACCATACTGCCGAGAGGAATCTCAGACCACTCTCCTGTATTACTATCCCTCACCACTAAAGAGAAGAAGCGCGCAAGAATCTGTCCCATATATCCCAACTATCTCATGATTCCCCAGATCAAAAAAGATCTTAAAATAGCAACCAAACACTACTTTGCAGAGAACACAACATCAGTGTCCTCCCCCTCGAATCTGTGGGAGGCATATAAGACGGTCCTGCGGGGGCGCGTGATCATGTCAGTGACGGGACATAAACAAGCATACCAGCTGGAGCTCTCGGAGCTGGAGCTGGCGCTACAAGAGGCCAACATAACACACATGGCTAATCCCACAACGGAGACTGCGCACGTACTGAAATTGCGCCAACAGCTACACCGAACCCACCTCGAGTCGAAAGTCAGGGATAACATTGCTAGCACAGCGCATAGGATTTATGACGTCGGGGACAAGGCAGGGAAAATGCTGGCATGGCTAGACAAAAGACGAAGTGGTAGCAGAGACATACAACACCTGCACACTCGAGAGAGGCAGCTGCAAACACACCCAGAGGATATAGTGCACACTCTGGAGGAACATTTTCAGAAAGTGTACACCCCAGAACAGGAAGTCACGGCACAGGCCGCAATGGAATCTCTTAATAACATAGAGATTCCCACACTTCCGCCAGAGGCAGTACAAGAACTTGAGGCGGATATGACAGGAGAGGAAATACAAAGAGCAATCCAGGCGATCCAATCGGGGAAGGCACTGGGCCCCAACGGGATACCCATAGAGTGGTACAAAAGCATGTCAGAAACCCCTAGTGAGCCCCTATTGACAATGTACAGAGACAGCCTGGAAAGGGCAGAACTTCCATTTGACCAACGCACCGCGACGATTGTAGCCATACCAAAGCCCGGAAAACCACCGGCGGAATGCTCCACACATCGCCCCATATCCCTACTTAAAGTAGAAGCAAAGATACTGGCGAAGCTACTGGCTAGCAGACTGTTGACCCACTTGCAACTGTTGACCCACCCGGATCAACCGGGCTTCATGCCCCACCGGATCACGCCCTTAATCTTAGACGGGTACATGGAGTAATGGCCCGAGCTCACTCCCTGTCAGAGGCGGCGGTGATCCTTTCTCTAGATGCCAAGATGGCGTTTGATCTGGTGGAGTGGGAATATCTACTTGCTGTCCTGGCCCGTATGGGCTTTGGCCCCAAGTACATTTCCTGGGTCAGGCTACTCTATACAAAACCTGTTGCTCAGGTAATCGCCAATGGTCACATCTCGCAAACTTTCCCACTGGCATGGGGAACTCGACAGGGATGCCTCCTGTCCCCCTTGCTCTTTGCCTTAGTACTGGAGCCGCTGGCGATACTTATTAGAACGACACCGTTGCTGAAGGGGATAGGATGGGCGGAAGGCTGGGAGGACAGAGTGTCCCTCTATGCCGACGACATGCTCATTTACTTGATGAAGCCCGAAAGTAGCACCCCGGAACTTTTAGCACTATGCGACACGCACGGAAAGACGTCGGCTACACACTGAACTGGGCAAAATCTGTGATTTACGTGCTGAGGGGACCGAGGCCGATACTGACGCCTGACTGCCCCCTTGCACTGACATCGGACTCCTTTAAATATCTAGGTATCCATATCACAGACAGCACCTCGGACTTCTTCGACAAAAACCTAAAACCCCCCTTGGAACATCTCCGAACAGATGTCAGGCACTGGGCAACCCTTCCGTTGACCCTCCTTGGATGCGCAGCCTTGTATAAAATGATGGCATTACCAAGACTTTTGTACGCTCTGGAGAACACACCATACCTGGTACCGCTGCGCTACTTTAAGCAAATAAGAGGGTTAGTATCCAACTTGCTGTGGAGTAATGGCCCAGCATGCATCGCACATGATAAATTGACTAGAAGCTGGTACGAGGGGGGCATTGCCTTACCAGATATACATTTATACTACTGGGTGGCACAACTCCAAACTGTGAACCAGTGGGTACACATGCCAAGAAATGACCCTGCATATAGAGCCGACCGGGCACAGCTAGGAACGGACTGTATGCTATCACCGCTGTATAATAAACAACAAGTCTTGCGACTGATAGGGCCCGCACAACACACAATCACTTTATGGCATGCAGTGCAGGCGAAGCTGGGATGGAAGGGAAAAATTACCAAATTAACCCCTCTCTGGGACACGAAGGCCCTCGGGCAATTGAGACACAGTAAGGGATTTACGCAGCGGGATAATATCAGTATTTCCACAGTGGGAGACTTATGGGGAAAAGACAATGTGATAACGTTCGCACGGCTACAACAGCAATATGGACTAGGCCCGAACGAAACCTATAAGTACATTCAGATTAGGCACGCGCTGCTACAAGCGATACAGTTGGTCGCTGAAATACCAGACTCATCACCACTGGAAGATAGGTTACTTACTGACTACATGCAGCAAAGAGCTACCTCACTTATCTATAAGTAATTGATTAACAATATGAAGGACCCCACAGTAGCGTTACGAGAAAAATGGATGGGAGACGTAGGAGATATTGACGACTCAGAATGGAATGAAGCGCTAGCCTCCCCAAAAGAAGTGGGCGTATCGGCAAAATTCAGACTAATGCAGCTCAAAATCCTACACCGCATGTACTACACACGGTGCATGCTACACAAGATTCATAGAGCGCCGCACCCATTCTGTCTGCCTGGCTGTGGAGAAGAGGGTACACTGTTCCACACCCTTTGGGAATGTCGCCACATAGTAGAGTTTTGGCGACAGATGATGCGCACCGTCTCACAAACACTACAAATCTCCCTCATCCCTGAACAACGCAAATGCCTATGAAACATTTGGGAACCAAACGATCTGATCAGACATGAACTCATATCGGCCACATTAGCGATCATGGTGGCAAAAAGAGACATTGCACAAAAATGGGGAGCTCCAGAAATACCCACGACATCCATGTGGAGTAGGAACATGGACTTATTGATCTGTACGGAGAGAGCGGTTTATACGATTAGAGCCTGCCCCCGTAAAAGTTGTGTGAACCTTTACCTGAGGGTGACGAAATGAGCTCGGATGAGGACGAAGAGGATATATAGAGGGTGCGGATGGGTGACACAGCACATAGAGGAACTAAGAGAGTGACCGTGAGTGTGACCTGCTTGGTGAGTGCGTCAAGATACACGAAAGCATTAAGCACTGGAGGGAGGCAGGCATGGAAAAGGCCGTTAGGTGCAGATGACTATTGGAGCCACAGTTTTGAGTTATGTTCAATGAAAACAGACAACATATGACTATAAAAATGGTAAGACCTTATAACTGTTAAATATGATTTAGAGGATGGTATGGAGGAAATGACTTTTTGATATGCCGCCTGACCCCAGGGTTGTCGGCCTTACGACTGTGTACTAGTGAACAGTTTAGATGTTGAACACGTCTAAGGTGGCCGGCAAGACAGGTTGTAGGCCCTGGTATGTAACTGTTTCCTCTGTAAATACATTCAATAAAGGACTTTAAAAAAAAAAATGGGGGATGCACGGCAGAACCTAACTATAATGATTAGGAACGCAGTGTATGATCAACATGTTTCGAGCTTCCCCTAGCTCTTCTGCAGGACCACACAGGGACCAGTCCTGTGTTTGCCACTCCTAATATACCTAAATAGGAAATAATAAAACATTGAAGGAAAGAAAATACCCTGAACGCTCTACTAATAAAGCATGCGTAGTCCATACATACGTTCCCTAAGTCACGTTGTATATCTTATATGGTACAAATGGAAAAAATGTGTTATAAAACAGAGCCCCACCCTCACTCAAATGGGGGTACACATTTTAATCTTCCCTGCTGCAGTCCCCTACATGGGTGATTTGCTCCATAATGGCGCGTGCAGGCTTTCAAGGCGATCGTGCTTGTGCCTAGAAAGGTATAAAACATGCTTGGCAGGCTTCCCAGGCAATCGTGATTGTGCCTAGAAAGGTTTAAAAACATGCTTGTCAGACGTGCAGCATGAATTGTTTGCACACGTGTATAAACAGTAATACACAACTCTAGCTGTGACACACAGGAAACACACTTTTTATGCAGACAAGCAAACATGGTTTTTCGAATTGTTACTTTTTTGTGTGGGAATTTTTGCTCCATGGACTCGGGGGGGGGGGTGTCTCCCTATGCAAAAATCCTGCCAAAAATGAGAAGTAAGGAACGTTAGCATACATATATGGCAGAGAGATTAGGGTTTATGTAGGTTATTGTGTCCATAGGGCATATCATAACCAAAGCCATAGCCAAAAATTAGAAGTAAGGAACGTTAGCATACATACAGCAGAGAGATTAGAGTTTGTGTAGGTTATCGTGTCCGTAGGGCATATCATAACCAAAGGGTCTAACGGACTCAAGCTATTGCCAGCAAGACCTGTTGAAGCAAAAGAGCACTTTCTTCAATTTTAGGGACGCCGCATATTAGCACCTGAACTCTTCCCCGATGGACCGCATATTGGCGTGTCTCCGGCGAGGAGCCAGTTTTAATTCTTCCGTGTTTGCCGAGTGAGGTCTAAGAAACTAGACCGTGCAGGTTGGGTAAAAATGGCCGCCGCTGTTGGAAAAGAGTGGCGGCCATGTTAGTAGGATACTCGGGTGGGCTCAGCAGTATTCTTGGCTTATTCACTAGTATGTTCGAGTACTGAGTGGTTTATCTTACTTAGACCAATTGTCTGCTCCCCAAAATGTTTTTATTTACAACCAGCTCGTTTTCAGAAAAAACTCGTTTTCTTGAAAAGACTTGTTTGTAAAATGTTGTGTAAATCCTGTAATAGGTATGCAATTAAGCAGTCTTCACATAGTATTCTTTAAATACCGATCCTCAGGGAAAGTGGTAGGTTATGAATGGGTAAACATTTCCCAAAAATACTAAGGCAAGAGGGAATGGTTCTCCTTGTATAAATAGGTGCTTACTGATCTTCCTGTGCATTTTGGGTTATATGTCAATAGGGAAAATCTCGATGGTGTTAGGATGATGCGGTATTGGTGCTCGGAAATATACTATACAAGACAGGTGTTGCATATTTTTGCTTATCATGATTCCAGATTCGCCCTGTATTGAAGTTGTTGAAGTTGTTAAAAAATTCAACTAGTCAGACCCCAGGGTATATCATCATTGAGACCCTCGTTGTTGGTGCGGAGTTTGAACACCCAACGTTGTTCCCTCTCGTGCAACCTTCTCTCTAGGTTGTCTTTGTTGCTGATGTGCTCTAACACTACCCATCCCAAATCATTGGGTGTGTGTTGGTTCTCGATGAAGTGTGTGGTCATTCTTGTAGTTGCACATTTACACCGTATGTTGCTTCTTTGCTCCACTATGCGGGTACTCACTTTCCTAATGGTCATACCCACATAGTGGAGGTTGCAGGGGCAAGTAATAAGGTACACTACTGCTGTGTTGCAGTTTGAGAATTGGCGTAGCTTCCAGGTAGTGTTGTTGTTAAGAGCAACCGTTTTGGTAGCTGTGGTCAGGTGGCAGACGCTACAGTTACTACAGGGGTAGTGCCGTGTGGGTAGTGGATGGTGTCTACTAACACTGCCTTCATTTGCATTGGTTGATCTGGGTCATGTGTGCACTAAATGGTTCTTTAGGTTCAAGCCACGTCTGTGGCTGAACATGGGTGTTGGTATGTTTAGACCACCGCTATTTAGTGTGTTCCAGTGTTTTTTCACTATCTTGGTGACTTTGTCTGAGGCCACTTTAAAGGTGGTTATAGAAATTGGAATTTTGAATTCTGAGTCGTTGGTTATCTTGGGTTCAAGTAGGGCTTCTGTGTTATTGTTTGTGGCCCTTTTACTTGCCCTAACTACAAGTTGTTTAGGGTAGTGGCGTTTCAGGAGTTTCTCACGGAGATCCTTTGCCTGACTGTTGTAATCCTATTTGTCGGTGCAGTTCCTTCTCAGTAGAAGGAATTGCCCAAAAGGTAGGTTCTGTTTAAGATGCCGGGGGTGGAAACTCTCAAACATTAGGAGGCAGTTCCTTGAAGTTGGATTAAAATGTGTGGTGGTAGCTAAAGTGCCTTGCCGTGCCAGTATGTTCAGGTCCAAGAACACCAGATGTGATCTACTCATGGTGTGGGTGAATTTTAGGTAGGGGTCTTGCAAGTTGAGCCACCTTAGGAATTCATTTGCTTTATCCTTAGTATCCTCCCAGATTAGTAGAACATCGTCCACGTATCTTATCCACATTTGGACATGGTGTAAATGGGGGTTGGTGTTATTTAGTATCCTATGCCTCTCCAAATGGTGCACGTAGAGGCCGGCCACACTCGGCACAAAAGTACTCCCCATGCTGGTACCATGTTGTTGTTGGTACAGATTGTCCTCAAATTTAAAGAAATTCTCAGTGAGCGCCAGTCTGCAGCACTCAAGCACTACGTGTCTGGGGGTCTGATAGGTCCAGTCATTTTCAAAAAGGACATCTTCTAGTATCTCAAGTGTTTCTTTTTAGGGGAGACTTGTATAGAGACTCCCCACATCCAGGCCAATGAGTATGCTGGATGTAGGGTCAAATATTAGATCTTTTGAAAGGCACAGAATCGGTTTTGTGTCCTGTAGGTAGGTTTCAGTCTACTGTATAATAGGGCGTAAGAATGTATCCGCAAACTTGGACAGTGGTTCCAGAATGGAACCTATCCCTGACAATATGGGTCTCAGAGGTGGTTTATCGCGATGTTTATGGATTTTTGGGATTGTGTAGAAATAGGGAGTAGTGGGGTTGGTGTTTTCAAGAAAATGTGCTTCTTTCTTACTCAACCAGTCATTAGTTAGTGATTCTTCAATGAGGATCGCTATGTCGATTCCAAGTCTTTCCGTGGGGTCTTCATTGATGCGGATGTAGTTTCTTTCATCGGCTAATAAGCGCAGGCACTCATTTCTGTAGTTTGTGGTGTTCTGTAGAACAATGGCCCCTCCTTTGTCTGCTGGTTTTATTGTGATTGCATCATTGGTGTAATGTTGTTGTATTGCCTCTTGTTCAATGTCACTTGTGTTGTGGAACGTCTTGACGGTCCTTGGATCCAAATCCTTCACTTCCTTCATTACAGCTTTTTCAAAAGCTAATAGTTCCACCTGTAGGTTGACAGGCGGTGGTGTGAAATTAGATTTCTTCCATAATCCTGTATCGCTTCTTTGTTCATCAGATAGTCAGTATAGCTTTGGCATTGCCCATGATTTTTGGCAATTATGGTCACACAGAGGTCTCATGACCTCTTCTGGAACCCCACTTAGACATGGAGTGCAGGTTAGAGACTTATTAGAAGCTCTCTAATTACTTGTTGAAATTGCAGTGGTAAAATCTGCAGCTCATTAAAATGGGAATGGCTACATTGCCATGGGAATTAGGTATGCTTATTCAGTAGTATGGTATTGTGCCATGTTGGCCTGTACATTTAATGGAGCTATCACATGTGAGTCCAATGGGGACATTTCTTTTTCTATGTTGATGAAAGTAACAGATACCTGAGATGAGTTAAAAAGGGTACAGGAACAGGTTTCTGAAGCAGAACCACAAAGTGGGATTAGAGCAGTTTGTGAGAAAAATGCACATCACATTTGGATATCAATGGATGGGAAACCTGTGTTACTTGATAGCATGGTATTCCCAATGGCAAGATACAGTCATGGGTGCAGACACTTAGCGATGGACTCCGTGATGTGCCCCTTTTTAAGCAGAACTTTGTTAACCTCGGTTCAAAATGCTTGCAAAGGAAGTGTTTCACAGATGTGTGAAATGTCAACGGAAACAAGCCAACTCGGGCCTGAATGAACTGTCCGAGCTAGGGAACCTGTAACCAATCAGTCCCTGGCTACACATCCATACGCTCCAGCCCTGGTGAAAACAAGCTCTTCCTTTTATAGCTGTCTGCTACATTCTCTGCTATCAGGGCGGTGCTGCTGGCCCAATCTGCACCAGCATTACCTTTCAACTTATTCTTCCTCTGAGTCTGTCCCTTCAAAAATTCAAACTGCTTCCAAATCCCTCCTGTGGTAGCACGGAACTACAAGTACCAGCCTCAGCGGAGCCTCCTCTTTGGATTCGCTTTCTATTTCCAAACTCCGAGCAGTGCTAGCGCCGTCCCCCTTTAAATCATTCTGCTGGCCGGCGGTGAAACACGCCACACGCCGGAGGTCGGGGAACGAATGCAGTTCAGTTCCCGCCAGAGTGAGTACACAAACGGGAGCCGTTAACGAACTCTAGTTGTAACATGCCAGTCCCGGGCTTTTCACGCTTGTAATTCAACCTTCCATCTTTCCACCTCGATCCGAATCGAAGGAAAGCAGTGCCACTTTCGGATCTCCGGACTAATCACCGGGCGTTCGAAGTTTCAACATGTCTCTCACTCCTTCTCAAGTTCAGGTAGGACTGAGTGCAGCATTTACAACACACCTCGCTATACCTAGTTCTAACAGCTTAGTTCCGAGCCCTCATTTCCACCAATTACTTTTGCAGAAATTCCACACTGCGTGAGGCTGCCCACCATCCTCATAGCCCCTGCGTGCTACCTGCAGGTACTTTTTTGCATATTCACTATCCTAGTCAGAGAGGACATCCTTATGTTACCGCAACACTATACTTACACCAAATCCCTTGTTTTAAAGCAACAAATTTACCCAGTCCACGTCCTGAGGAGAACCCACAATTCGTCAGTGGTTCGAAACGCGTTGACCCCCAGCCTGTGACAAGGAAAAAGGGTGCAACTAGGGAATAAATAACACCATTCTCATTACCCCTAGTTGTTCAATCCTTAAAACACCTAATCACAGGCCTATTGAGACAGGCAGGCAGTATCATTGAATCTTTTTGTCCGCCTGTCTTTTGGTATATAATTTGAAGGACTGGTGCTTGTGTTAAATGTATCTTATGTTCCAATTGATTTATATATATTCTTGTTTTTGGTGTCTCTGAATTTTGAGTATTTATTTTGTACAGATCCAACACTTGTATATATTGCACACATTATTGACTGAATGTTTACTTGATTGTTTTGATAAATGTGCCTTTGAGGACATACTAATAAGTTAATGGAAAATTTGAATAAAATAAAATAAAAACTTTCTTCAAACAAATCTGTGGAACACTCAGTACAGACTGGCTGGGTGCCTCCTAAATCATTACAAAGCAAACCTGACTGGCTATTTGGAGAAGCGTGGCTCAGTGGTTAGAGGCGGCAGACCCGTAAGCTGAGATCGGCCGTGGACCAGGGTTCGATAACCCGCCTCGGCGGGTCTCAGGCTCAAAATTCCACAGAGTCGACAATTCTCGCTCCGGTGCCTACTCGACTCACGGGGTCACACTCTGCGACTCTGGGCAATAGCTTGCTTAATCTCCACTACGGCCCCTCGTGGCGGGATGCCTGGCTTTCACCTTGTGGATACCCGGCCGGGGTATCTCACAGGGGAATACCAGGACGGGTTCCCTAAGCAAGCGCCTTGAGACCCCTGGGTTAAAGTGTTGCGCTATATAAATCGAAACACACACACACACACACATTCTGTTTTGCGCAACATCTCTGCCAGGGTACCGCCTCCCAGCCCACCACGAGGCCGATGCCGTCGCCATGAGCAGTGTTGCCTGCAATCCTGTGTGCCTGCTGCACCCTGGCCCACTTGTCCCTGAACCCGTCTTGCCCGCACCTGCACACCCAGGTCTCACTACTCACCTGCCGACACCGGCGTGTATCAAGGAGGGCCCACCACATGCCCGCACAAGCCCCAAGCCCAAGGCCTGCAACCTTAGCAGCTTCCCCAGACCATCACGGCCTCCGTGATACAGGCCCGCAGTACTGCTTTCTGGTTTACGTACTCCACCAGCCTACACAGCTGCCAAGTCGGTCACACATTTAGAACTGAGTCTTGATTACGCAATGGCAGAGTACACACTTTATAGTAGAATTTATGTCACTGTACTCCCTTCAATGCTGCGCCACCAACTCTGTGCCTTAGCATCCGAACGACCCATTTCTGTGGTTCCTTGCTGACTACTGCCTTCGGCCTACACTGCGGTCGAAAAGGTCACACAGTTTGAACTGAGTCTTGATTTGTGTATGGCAGAGCTCATATCATTGAATGCATGGAGAGTAGTAAGAGGAAGACGTGGTTCAGTCCAGAGAAAAAAGGATACTCATTAAGGGGGTGATCGAACACTGCCAACAAATGCTCTGGTGTCACTAACTCTGTGCATCGTGAGTCAATGACACGTGGCTGTGGGCCCCTGCTAACCGCTGCCTCTGGCCTACACTGCTGTCAAGTAGATCACACTTTGGGAACTCAGTCTTGATTTATTTATGGCAGCTTTGATATCACTGCCCCAGGCTCATCGCAGACTGGATTCCCCTTCAGCTTCGGTGACACTAAGTCTGTTCCCCAACATTCATGGACACTTTCATCTTAAACTTTGGTGGCGACTAAGTCTATGGACTGGGGGTTGTCTTCATCATCATGTCGGTGATGCAGATTTTTTGGCGAAACGAGGCTGTAGCATTCCACTCCTCAATTTGCCTCTTCTGGATGGCTTCTACCCTCTGCAGCATGCCCTGGAAGACACTTTCCACTGTCCCCTGCAACCCTCTGCCACATTCACTTCAGACATCAATGAGGACATGCTCAGCTCATGTGGCCCATTGCACTGCACCGCAAGTCACCTTCCTGTGACGGTGTGCCTGTGACGGCCACAGTGCATCCAGGGCCACTAACTCTGTGCAGCTCAAGTCAGGGACCCTGTCTGGTGAGATATTGGTTGGCCTCTGAGACGATGGCCTTGGTGTCATCAACGCCATGTGTCTTTGGCCCTGTACTGTCCCCTGCCTTCGGCCTCAACTGTGGTCCACCAAGGAACACACATCAAATAGAGTTCTGACTGGCCCGGACGTTGCATCACCACAGAAGGCACACGCCAGCACCGGCAGAACCTCCTCCAAACCCCAACTGCCAGAGTTGAAACAGCAGTACTGTCAGACTAATGGAGTTGCTCACACCTGTCGTGGATGCCATCATCTGCCTGATACCCTTCTCAGCACTCCAGGTGCCACTAACTCTGTGCACCATGATCCATGGACCATTTCTGAATGAGTTGTATGCTGTGTTGAGCTCACGCAGCAATGTCACCTCAGGCAGTGTGGGGGACCTGGGACGATGATGAGGAAGATGATGCATGTGTAACACACCCCACTGCAGCTGCATCAGGAAAAACCCAAAGGGACACAATGTCTATACATTTTCTTCACATGAGCACGCTCAGCTCTAGTGCCTCAACCTCAGTGCACTGCAACTCACAGAGACATCTGTTTGCAGATTAGGTGACCTCTGTACTTGCTGCGGCTACCACCATGATGCTCCACAGTTGTCTCTGTAATGCTGGTGTTTTCTCTTTCCGTTTCAATGGTGTTTACTGTTCAAGTTGTTGCCAACACCACCCACCCTATGCGGGCTGTCTTACAC
>NW_028247864.1:0-17409 GCF_964263255.1 Lissotriton vulgaris
TGTACTACATTCTTGGTTTAACTTGTGAACTGCATAAACAAATGGATTCTATCAATGTGAAGTGAAAAAAATATATAATATTAATTTCTGTGAATTGTGGGAAGATTCACTCTCTCTTAAGGTGGTAAAGATGAGAGCACAATGTGCTTGTTAAAATACCCCTCACACACTAAAAAAATCCAATAGTGTCATGCTTCATCATTGGGGTCTTCCCGTCCCTCTACGGGGCGGGGCGTGCTACGACCTGGCGAACTACGCGGGAGCACTGATAATGTGACAAGGCTATGTGATGGTGCAAGGTGAGGTGTGTCAGTGAAGTGTAGGGACCTAATAATGTGTGGGAAAAACAAAAAGTTAAAAATCCTCTGGCTAGTGGAAAAAAACAATTTATTCACTTCCCTAGCTGGGGACGTTAAGAAGGGGGTTTTGGGGTAGAGCAAATAGCCACTACCTGGTCTACATGTTTCGTAAGCAGTCCCCTACTGCTTACTCATCAGGACCTTCTAGTGGCCCCTACTAAAAAATAGCTCAGTTGCTAAATATAGTAAGCCTGTCGTCCTAAAAACTAACAGTAAAAATAAACTGATAGTTTTATGCTTCAGGGCATGAGCTGGCCCAGGGAAGCTACGATTCTCAAAAAGAACCTAAATAGGTCTCTGTAAGGAAAAGAGGAGGAAACAAAAAGGACAAATCTTTACCAATTGTCATTCAATTCGAGACACGACGTTTATGTAGCGCCACAATGCCCACGGGTCATTCAAGTTATGCCCAACTCATAAAGGTTATAATTAAAGCTTTATGGACAGAGTGATGATGCAATCTGCCATCCCCTGTGAGTCCGTTTGCTTAACGAACATATTGTTGCCCCACATAATTGAGGGCGGATTCATATTATCACACACATTCATTCATAACTCGATGCCCACATAGGCTCACACACAAGGTTAAAAAGAGGAATTCGTTTTTCAATTAGTCACCCGGCAAAATTTTCTACCGTGCTGATATCATGACCCATGTTCGTTTAAAAACCATGACACACACATAAGATGTCATTACGGAAATTCATACATACTGCTGAGGCGGAGTGAATGTGCCTCATGAGCTGGCAGTCGATAGGTGTTTCAATGCGGTAATCTGTAAGGAAAAAGAGCCGCGCCCATAGTGTCAGAGCACGCAACCTTACTGCAATGTTGCCATTGTTTAAGACCAGGGTTTAACGACGTCTGGTAGCGTCTTTTACTTACAGTAGCCGCGCAAGGTTAATACCTTACTTCTATCCGTCCTGCCGCTCTGGAGAGTGCTCGCGTTAGAAGCCCAGTGCTGCTTATGACTTCCCTGAGTGCCGGACACGTGTGGAAAAACTAGAACGCTCACCTAAGATGGCCGCCCCTGGTGGAACGCGGGGTGTGCAAATTAGGTAGTCTCTTCACTATGTCTATTCCGTTTTGTATCTGCAGTGGCTTTATTAAATAATTCACAATTATTTACAATCTTAAACCCGAAGGTCGCGCTTCATGTTAAAAAAAAAAAGTTACACCCAAAATCTTTGATGAAAAGAGGGTGATTGTGAGTGCGATGGTTTATCAGATTCATCAGTCCTTCAGGGTGGATACAAAATGGTAGTTGGTCCCATATTGGCACTGCTGTAGGACGATAGAGTGGTTATGGTAGTCTACAGCTGGGCCCACGGAATATCATCGTTGAGCCCATATTTGTTTGACTGGACACGGAAAACCCATCTTTGTTCCTTCTCCAGTAGATATTTCTCGTGGTCAATCTGCTCAATCACTGTCCACATTATATCTCCAGGTTTATGCCCGCTTTCAAGAAAGTGGTTGGTCAGTTTCGTGCTTGACTTTTTACACTTGATAGTGCTCTTATGTTCGCCTATTCTTATTTTCACCGCCCTGCTCGTCATGCCGATGTACTCGAGATTGCAGGGGCAAGTGATCATATAGACGACATTTGAACTGTTACAGTTACTGAAGCTTCTCTGCTCCCATGTAGTTCCATTCTTGAAAGTTAGTTTCTTACTTTTCTTGGTGAGACAGCATACCTTGCATCCACCGCAGGGGTAGTGTCCTTGTGCCAAACTGGACTTGCCAGAGATCTTGGCCTCTTTCGGTCTAGTATGTACCAGGATATCTCTGACACTTTGAGCCCTTTTGTGAGAGAACATGGGTTTTGGAATATCAAGGTCACCACTGTTCAGAATTTTCCAATTCTTATTGATTATTTTGGTGACTTGATCAGAATTCGTGTTATATGTTGTGATACATATTGGTCTCTGTATGTCCGCCTTCTTTACTTTGTCCTCGAGTAGGCTCTCCCTACAATTGTTCCTGGCTCTTTTGTACGCTTGACTGATGATCCTTTGTGGATAGTTCCTTTTTTGTAACTTTATCCTTAGGTCGTCGGATTGAGATTTGAAGTTGTCAATTTCGGTGCAGTTCCTGCGGAGACGCAGGAACTGCCCATAGGGAAGATTGTCCCTCAGATGTCTTGGGTGGAAACTTTGATACATTAAGAGGCAGTTCTTTGAGGTGCTCTTAAAATGTGTGGTCGTCATGAGTCTGCCATTCTTTGGGAAAATATTCAAGTCCAGGAATACCAAGTTGGTGTTAGAGGTGACACTGGTGAATTTGAGGAACTCGTCCTGATAATTCAACCACGTGAGGAACTGCTGGGCAGTTCTCTCATCTCCATCCCAGATGATGAGGATGTCGTCAATATACCTCTTCCAAGTTAAGATCTTCGGTCGGAAGGGATTGGAGGCATTTAGGATTCTTGTCTCCTCAAGATGGTGGACATAGAGACCAGCTATACTGGGAGCAAATGTGCTTCCCATGCTGGTCCCATGCTTTTGAAGATATAGGGTGCCATTGTGTTCAAAAAAGTTGTCTTTTAGTGCTAAAGAACAACATTCCATCACCACGTTCCGTGGGGTGTGGTACTCCCAGTCATCCGTGAAGAGAACATCTTCTATGATTGCCAGCGTTTCATTGTGGGGCAAGCTGGTATATAGACTTTCTACATCACAGCTGATTAACAGTTGTGAGTTAGGATCAAAAGACACTTCCTCAAGTAGATTCAGCACATCCTTGGTATCTCTCAGGTACGTTGATGTTTTTTGTACCATGGGTCTTAGAAATGCGTCCGCAAATCTAGAGACTGGTTCAAGGACCGACCCGATCCCCGATACGATAGGTCTTCCTGGGGGATTTACCAGATCCTTGTGGATCTTCGGTAGGATATATAGATAGGGGGTTCTTGGATTCTTTTGACATAAAAACTCCCCTTCTTTGTTGGTAATCCAATTATGGGACAGTGCTTCTTCAACCATGGTTTTGATTTTAGTAGCTATTCTCTCCGTGGGATCAGTTTGTAGGATCTCGTAGTTCCTTTCATCTTGGAGTAGCCTGGCGCATTCTCTGTCATATTGTTCTTTTTTCAACAGAACAGTCGCCCCGCCCTTGTCCGCTGGTTTTATGATCACTTCTTTTTTATTACTCAGTTCACGAAGTGCTTGTCGTTCATCTTTTGAAACATTCTGAAAGATTCTTTTCTGCGTGGGGTCAAGGGATTCAAGATCCTTCATGACCGCCTTTTCGAAAGTCAGAAGTTCGATGGGAAGAGTATTGTTCATGGGAGTGAAGGTGGATCGTGGCCTTAACCCTGTGTCACCCTGTTCATAGTTGTCTTGTTTGTCTTTGAAAAAGACCTGTAATTTGATTCTTCTTATGAATTCCTGGACTTCTTTGCACAAGTGGAACTTGTCCATGTTGGCTGTAGGAACATATCCTAGACCTTTTTCTAGAACACTTTGCTGTGAGGCCGATAGTTCTGAGCCTGTCAAGTTTACAACTAAACTCATTTCCGGTTCCTCGATGCCCCTGTCATACTCCTGGTTGACACTCTCGGGGTTTCTTCCTCTTCGGTTTCCCAGTGTACGGAGTTGCCTCTCCGGTTCCTCCCTTTGTTTTGTCCTCGGCGTGACCCTAAAAAAGGAGCCGGATTTTCAAAGTACCCATAGTCTTGTTGGTATCCCCATGGTGGAAAGGGGGCATTAGGGTGTTGGAAAGGAGGTGGCCCATATTGTTGGGGAGGATACATCATTTGTTGGGGGTAGCTGTTCCATCCCCGCATGCCACGTTGATTGGGTCGTCGAAAGTTCCTTCGTGTGCCCTGGTACCTTGGGCTTTTGTTGCCACTTGAATTGGAGCTACTTGATCCTGCTTCTGAGGAATCATCATTAGAAACATTATCACCCGATGGTTTATAGTTATCTTTAATATAGGGGTAGATCTTCTCCTTACTCCACCTGCTGGTGTCTTTTTTAAGTTTCTCATATTTGCTGTCTTTGAGGTTTAATTCAAAGTCATTCAATGTTTTATTCAGCTCTTCCAGATATTTTTTTAGATTTGCTGGGGATTCGTAGCTTTTGAGACGTACTTCGATGGCCTGTATTTCCACTTTCAGATCAGTCGCTAGTCTACTTGCCGTTTTTATAATCAAGACGATCCAGTCTCGTGTGCATCTCCACGAGATCTGGGACCAGTCGATTTTGAAAGTCTTATCTTCCAGAAATATGAATGGTTCATTACGAACCACGAGGCCGGCTGGAGCAGTGTTAACCTTTAGGTACTCGGACATGAGTAACCCATGAATGGCAGTTTTTATTTGGGTTCTCCTCAGTTCTTCCAGTTCATCCCAGTCGCTATTCTTAACGGTGGGGCACCCGGAATTTAACCCTTCAAAAGTTCCTAGGGTGGCCATTAGATTGGAAATCTCATCTTCAGTAAATCCAAGGCCTAGATCGGCCATTGTGATTTCAGTAGAGTGGTAACTCCTCTATTCACCTCGTGTGAAAAACCTCAGGGAGCAGAATCACAAAGTTGGTGTGAATACTTGAATCCTTGTCAACTTCCGCAGCTGCACGCTGCCAGTAATTCCAAAACACAAGAGGAAGTAGAGAGGTACTGATAGAATCACCCTCCAATTAGATATGCATAAACAAATGGATTCTATCAATGTGAAGTGAAAAAAATATATAATATTAATTTCTGTGAATTGTGGGAAGATTCACTCTCTCTTAAGGTGGTAAAGATGAGAGCACAATGTGCTTGTTAAAATACCCCTCACACACTAAAAAAATCCAATAGTGTCATGCTTCATCATTGGGGTCTTCCCGTCCCTCTACGGGGCGGGGCGTGCTACGACCTGGCGAACTACGCGGGAGCACTGATAATGTGACAAGGCTATGTGATGGTGCAAGGTGAGGTGTGTCAGTGAAGTGTAGGGACCTAATAATGTGTGGGAAAAACAAAAAGTTAAAAATCCTCTGGCTAGTGGAAAAAAACAATTTATTCACTTCCCTAGCTGGGGACGTTAAGAAGGGGGTTTTGGGGTAGAGCAAATAGCCACTACCTGGTCTACATGTTTCGTAAGCAGTCCCCTACTGCTTACTCATCAGGACCTTCTAGTGGCCCCTACTAAAAAATAGCTCAGTTGCTAAATATAGTAAGCCTGTCGTCCTAAAAACTAACAGTAAAAATAAACTGATAGTTTTATGCTTCAGGGCATGAGCTGGCCCAGGGAAGCTACGATTCTCAAAAAGAACCTAAATAGGTCTCTGTAAGGAAAAGAGGAGGAAACAAAAAGGACAAATCTTTACCAATTGTCATTCAATTCGAGACACGACGTTTATGTAGCGCCACAATGCCCACGGGTCATTCAAGTTATGCCCAACTCATAAAGGTTATAATTAAAGCTTTATGGACAGAGTGATGATGCAATCTGCCATCCCCTGTGAGTCCGTTTGCTTAACGAACATATTGTTGCCCCACATAATTGAGGGCGGATTCATATTATCACACACATTCATTCATAACTCGATGCCCACATAGGCTCACACACAAGGTTAAAAAGAGGAATTCGTTTTTCAATTAGTCACCCGGCAAAATTTTCTACCGTGCTGATATCATGACCCATGTTCGTTTAAAAACCATGACACACACATAAGATGTCATTACGGAAATTCATACATACTGCTGAGGCGGAGTGAATGTGCCTCATGAGCTGGCAGTCGATAGGTGTTTCAATGCGGTAATCTGTAAGGAAAAAGAGCCGCGCCCATAGTGTCAGAGCACGCAACCTTACTGCAATGTTGCCATTGTTTAAGACCAGGGTTTAACGACGTCTGGTAGCGTCTTTTACTTACAGTAGCCGCGCAAGGTTAATACCTTACTTCTATCCGTCCTGCCGCTCTGGAGAGTGCTCGCGTTAGAAGCCCAGTGCTGCTTATGACTTCCCTGAGTGCCGGACACGTGTGGAAAAACTAGAACGCTCACCTAAGATGGCCGCCCCTGGTGGAACGCGGGGTGTGCAAATTAGGTAGTCTCTTCACTATGTCTATTCCGTTTTGTATCTGCAGTGGCTTTATTAAATAATTCACAATTATTTACAATCTTAAACCCGAAGGTCGCGCTTCATGTTAAAAAAAAAAAGTTACACCCAAAATCTTTGATGAAAAGAGGGTGATTGTGAGTGCGATGGTTTATCAGATTCATCAGTCCTTCAGGGTGGATACAAAATGGTAGTTGGTCCCATATTGGCACTGCTGTAGGACGATAGAGTGGTTATGGTAGTCTACAGCTGGGCCCACGGAATATCATCGTTGAGCCCATATTTGTTTGACTGGACACGGAAAACCCATCTTTGTTCCTTCTCCAGTAGATATTTCTCGTGGTCAATCTGCTCAATCACTGTCCACATTATATCTCCAGGTTTATGCCCGCTTTCAAGAAAGTGGTTGGTCAGTTTCGTGCTTGACTTTTTACACTTGATAGTGCTCTTATGTTCGCCTATTCTTATTTTCACCGCCCTGCTCGTCATGCCGATGTACTCGAGATTGCAGGGGCAAGTGATCATATAGACGACATTTGAACTGTTACAGTTACTGAAGCTTCTCTGCTCCCATGTAGTTCCATTCTTGAAAGTTAGTTTCTTACTTTTCTTGGTGAGACAGCATACCTTGCATCCACCGCAGGGGTAGTGTCCTTGTGCCAAACTGGACTTGCCAGAGATCTTGGCCTCTTTCGGTCTAGTATGTACCAGGATATCTCTGACACTTTGAGCCCTTTTGTGAGAGAACATGGGTTTTGGAATATCAAGGTCACCACTGTTCAGAATTTTCCAATTCTTATTGATTATTTTGGTGACTTGATCAGAATTCGTGTTATATGTTGTGATACATATTGGTCTCTGTATGTCCGCCTTCTTTACTTTGTCCTCGAGTAGGCTCTCCCTACAATTGTTCCTGGCTCTTTTGTACGCTTGACTGATGATCCTTTGTGGATAGTTCCTTTTTTGTAACTTTATCCTTAGGTCGTCGGATTGAGATTTGAAGTTGTCAATTTCGGTGCAGTTCCTGCGGAGACGCAGGAACTGCCCATAGGGAAGATTGTCCCTCAGATGTCTTGGGTGGAAACTTTGATACATTAAGAGGCAGTTCTTTGAGGTGCTCTTAAAATGTGTGGTCGTCATGAGTCTGCCATTCTTTGGGAAAATATTCAAGTCCAGGAATACCAAGTTGGTGTTAGAGGTGACACTGGTGAATTTGAGGAACTCGTCCTGATAATTCAACCACGTGAGGAACTGCTGGGCAGTTCTCTCATCTCCATCCCAGATGATGAGGATGTCGTCAATATACCTCTTCCAAGTTAAGATCTTCGGTCGGAAGGGATTGGAGGCATTTAGGATTCTTGTCTCCTCAAGATGGTGGACATAGAGACCAGCTATACTGGGAGCAAA
Source organism: Lissotriton vulgaris (assembly GCF_964263255.1). Classification (NCBI taxonomy): domain Eukaryota; kingdom Metazoa; phylum Chordata; class Amphibia; order Caudata; family Salamandridae; genus Lissotriton; species Lissotriton vulgaris. The sequence continues at coordinate 7,813 of NW_028247864.1, forward strand.
TGTGCTTCCCATGCTGGTCCCATGCTTTTGAAGATATAGGGTGCCATTGTGTTCAAAAAAGTTGTCTTTTAGTGCTAAAGAACAACATTCCATCACCACGTTCCGTGGGGTGTGGTACTCCCAGTCATCCGTGAAGAGAACATCTTCTATGATTGCCAGCGTTTCATTGTGGGGCAAGCTGGTATATAGACTTTCTACATCACAGCTGATTAACAGTTGTGAGTTAGGATCAAAAGACACTTCCTCAAGTAGATTCAGCACATCCTTGGTATCTCTCAGGTACGTTGATGTTTTTTGTACCATGGGTCTTAGAAATGCGTCCGCAAATCTAGAGACTGGTTCAAGGACCGACCCGATCCCCGATACGATAGGTCTTCCTGGGGGATTTACCAGATCCTTGTGGATCTTCGGTAGGATATATAGATAGGGGGTTCTTGGATTCTTTTGACATAAAAACTCCCCTTCTTTGTTGGTAATCCAATTATGGGACAGTGCTTCTTCAACCATGGTTTTGATTTTAGTAGCTATTCTCTCCGTGGGATCAGTTTGTAGGATCTCGTAGTTCCTTTCATCTTGGAGTAGCCTGGCGCATTCTCTGTCATATTGTTCTTTTTTCAACAGAACAGTCGCCCCGCCCTTGTCCGCTGGTTTTATGATCACTTCTTTTTTATTACTCAGTTCACGAAGTGCTTGTCGTTCATCTTTTGAAACATTCTGAAAGATTCTTTTCTGCGTGGGGTCAAGGGATTCAAGATCCTTCATGACCGCCTTTTCGAAAGTCAGAAGTTCGATGGGAAGAGTATTGTTCATGGGAGTGAAGGTGGATCGTGGCCTTAACCCTGTGTCACCCTGTTCATAGTTGTCTTGTTTGTCTTTGAAAAAGACCTGTAATTTGATTCTTCTTATGAATTCCTGGACTTCTTTGCACAAGTGGAACTTGTCCATGTTGGCTGTAGGAACATATCCTAGACCTTTTTCTAGAACACTTTGCTGTGAGGCCGATAGTTCTGAGCCTGTCAAGTTTACAACTAAACTCATTTCCGGTTCCTCGATGCCCCTGTCATACTCCTGGTTGACACTCTCGGGGTTTCTTCCTCTTCGGTTTCCCAGTGTACGGAGTTGCCTCTCCGGTTCCTCCCTTTGTTTTGTCCTCGGCGTGACCCTAAAAAAGGAGCCGGATTTTCAAAGTACCCATAGTCTTGTTGGTATCCCCATGGTGGAAAGGGGGCATTAGGGTGTTGGAAAGGAGGTGGCCCATATTGTTGGGGAGGATACATCATTTGTTGGGGGTAGCTGTTCCATCCCCGCATGCCACGTTGATTGGGTCGTCGAAAGTTCCTTCGTGTGCCCTGGTACCTTGGGCTTTTGTTGCCACTTGAATTGGAGCTACTTGATCCTGCTTCTGAGGAATCATCATTAGAAACATTATCACCCGATGGTTTATAGTTATCTTTAATATAGGGGTAGATCTTCTCCTTACTCCACCTGCTGGTGTCTTTTTTAAGTTTCTCATATTTGCTGTCTTTGAGGTTTAATTCAAAGTCATTCAATGTTTTATTCAGCTCTTCCAGATATTTTTTTAGATTTGCTGGGGATTCGTAGCTTTTGAGACGTACTTCGATGGCCTGTATTTCCACTTTCAGATCAGTCGCTAGTCTACTTGCCGTTTTTATAATCAAGACGATCCAGTCTCGTGTGCATCTCCACGAGATCTGGGACCAGTCGATTTTGAAAGTCTTATCTTCCAGAAATATGAATGGTTCATTACGAACCACGAGGCCGGCTGGAGCAGTGTTAACCTTTAGGTACTCGGACATGAGTAACCCATGAATGGCAGTTTTTATTTGGGTTCTCCTCAGTTCTTCCAGTTCATCCCAGTCGCTATTCTTAACGGTGGGGCACCCGGAATTTAACCCTTCAAAAGTTCCTAGGGTGGCCATTAGATTGGAAATCTCATCTTCAGTAAATCCAATATGGGCCACCTCCTTTCCAACACCCTAATGCCCCCTTTCCACCATGGGGATACCAACAAGACTATGGGTACTTTGAAAATCCGGCTCCTTTTTTAGGGTCACGCCGAGGACAAAACAAAGGGAGGAACCGGAGAGGCAACTCCGTACACTGGGAAACCGAAGAGGAAGAAACCCCGAGAGTGTCAACCAGGAGTATGACAGGGGCATCGAGGAACCGGAAATGAGTTTAGTTGTAAACTTGACAGGCTCAGAACTATCGGCCTCACAGCAAAGTGTTCTAGAAAAAGGTCTAGGATATGTTCCTACAGCCAACATGGACAAGTTCCACTTGTGCAAAGAAGTCCAGGAATTCATAAGAAGAATCAAATTACAGGTCTTTTTCAAAGACAAACAAGACAACTATGAACAGGGTGACACAGGGTTAAGGCCACGATCCACCTTCACTCCCATGAACAATACTCTTCCCATCGAACTTCTGACTTTCGAAAAGGCGGTCATGAAGGATCTTGAATCCCTTGACCCCACGCAGAAAAGAATCTTTCAGAATGTTTCAAAAGATGAACGACAAGCACTTCGTGAACTGAGTAATAAAAAAGAAGTGATCATAAAACCAGCGGACAAGGGCGGGGCGACTGTTCTGTTGAAAAAAGAACAATATGACAGAGAATGCGCCAGGCTACTCCAAGATGAAAGGAACTACGAGATCCTACAAACTGATCCCACGGAGAGAATAGCTACTAAAATCAAAACCATGGTTGAAGAAGCACTGTCCCATAATTGGATTACCAACAAAGAAGGGGAGTTTTTATGTCAAAAGAATCCAAGAACCCCCTATCTATATATCCTACCGAAGATCCACAAGGATCTGGTAAATCCCCCAGGAAGACCTATCGTATCGGGGATCGGGTCGGTCTTGAACCAGTCTCTAGATTTGCGGACGCATTTCTAAGACCCATGGTACAAAAAACATCAACGTACCTGAGAGATACCAAGGATGTGCTGAATCTACTTGAGGAAGTGTCTTTTGATCCTAACTCACAACTGTTAATCAGCTGTGATGTAGAAAGTCTATATACCAGCTTGCCCCACAATGAAACGCTGGCAATCATAGAAGATGTTCTCTTCACGGATGACTGGGAGTACCACACCCCACGGAACGTGGTGATGGAATGTGTTCTTTAGCACTAAAAGACAACTTTTTTGAACACAATGGCACCCTATATCTTCAAAAGCATGGGACCAGCATGGGAAGCACATTTGCTCCCAGTATAGCTGGTCTCTATGTCCACCATCTTGAGGAGACAAGAATCTAAATGCCTCCAATCCCTTCCGACCGAAGATCTTAACTTGGAAGAGGTATATTGACGACATCCTCATCATCTGGGATGGAGATGAGAGAACTGCCCAGCAGTTCCTCACGTGGTTGAATTATCAGGACGAGTTCCTCAAATTCACCAGTGTCAACCTCTAACACCAACTTGGTATTCCTGGACTTGAATATTTTCCCAAAGAATGGCAGACTCATGACGACCACACATTTTAAGAGCACCTCAAAGAATGCCTCTTAATGTATCAAAGTTTCCACCCAAGACATCTGAGGGACAATCTTCCCTATGGGCAGTTCCTGCGTCTCCGCAGGAACTGCACCGAAATTGACAACTTCAAATCTCAATCCGACGACCTAAGGATAAAGTTACAAAAAGGAACTATCCACAAAGGATCATCAGTCAAGCGTACAAAAGAGCCAGGAACAATTGTAGGGAGAGCCTACTCGAGGACAAAGTAAAGAAGGCGGACATACAGAGACCAATATGTATCACAACATATAACACGAATTCTGATCAAGTCACCAAAATAATCAATAAGAATTGGGAAAATTCTGAACAGTGGTGACCTTGATATTCCAAAACCCATGTTCTCTCACAAAAGGGCTCAAAGTGTCAGAGATATCCTGGTACATACTAGACCGAAAGAGGCCAAGATCTCTGGCAAGTCCAGTTTGGCACAAGGACACTACCCTGCGGTGGATGCAAGGTATGCTGTCTCTCCAAGAAAAGTAAGAAACTAACTTTCAAGAATGGAACTACATGGGAGCAGAGAAGCTTCAGTAACTGTAACAGTTCAAATGTCGTCTATATGATCACTTGCCCCTGCAATCTCGAGTACATCGGCATGACGAGCAGGGCGGTGAAAATAAGAATAGGCGAACATAAGAGCACTATCAAGTGTAAAAAGTCAAGCACGAAACTGACCAACCACTTTCTTGAAAGCGGGCATAAACTGGAGATATAATGTGGACAGTGATTGAGCAGATTGACCACGAGAAATATCTACTGGAGAAGGAACAAAGATGGGTTTTCCGTGTCCAGTCAACAAATATGGGCTCAACGATGATATTCCGTGGGCCCAGCTGTAGACTACCATAACCTCTCTATCGTCCTACAGCAGTGCCAATATGGGACCAACTACCATTTTGTATCCACCCTGAAGGACTGATGAATCTGATAAACCATCGCACTCACAATCACCCTCTTTTCATCAAAGATTTTGGGTGTAACTTTTTTTTTTTTTTAACATGAAGCGCGACCTTCGGGTTTAAGATTGTAAATAATTGTGAATTATTTAATAAAGCCACTGCAGATACAAAACGGAATAGACATAGTGAAGAGACTACCTAATTTGCACACCCCGCGTTCCACCAGGGGCGGCCATCTTAGGTGAGCGTTCTAGTTTTTCCACACGTGTCCGGCACTCAGGGAAGTCATAAGCAGCACTGGGCTTCTAACGCGAGCACTCTCCAGAGCGGCAGGACGGATAGAAGTAAGGTATTAACCTTGCGCGGCTACTGTAAGTAAAAGACGCTACCAGACGTCGTTAAACCCTGGTCTTAAACAATGGCAAACATTGCAGTAAGGTTGCGTGCTCTGACACTATGGGCGCGGCTCTTTTTCCTTACAGATTACCGCATTGAAACACCTATCGACTGCCAGCTCATGAGGCACATTCACTCCGCCTCAGCAGTATGTATGATTTCCGTAATGACATCTTATGTGTGTGTCATGGTTTTAAACGAACATGGTCATGATATCAGCACGGTAGAAAATTTTGCCGGGTGACTAATTGAAAAACGAATTCTCTTTTTAACCTTGTGTGTGAGCCTATGTGGGCATCGAGTTATGAATGAATGTGTGTGATAATATGAATCCGCCCTCAATTATGTGGGGCAACAATATGTTCGTTAAGCAAACGGACTCACAGGGGATGGCAGATTGCATCATCACTCTGTCCATAAAGCTTTAATTATAACCTTTATGAGTTGGGCATAACTTGAATGACCCGTGGGCATTGTGGCGCTACATAAACGTCGTGTCTCGAATTGAATGACAATTGGTAAAGATTTGTCCTTTTTGTTTCCTCCTCTTTTCCTTACAGAGACCTATTTAGGTTCTTTTTGAGAATCGTAGCTTCCCTGGGCCAGCTCATGCCCTGAAGCATAAAACTATCAGTTTATTTTTACTGTTAGTTTTTAGGACGACAGGCTTACTATATTTAGCAACTGAGCTATTTTTTAGTAGGGGCCACTAGAAGGTCCTGATGAGTAAGCAGTAGGGGACTGCTTACGAAACATGTAGACCAGGTAGTGGCTATTTGCTCTACCCCAAAACCCCCTTCTTAACGTCCCCAGCTAGGGAAGTGAATAAATTGTTTTTTTTCCACTAGCCAGAGGATTTTTAACTTTTTGTTTTTCCCACACATTATTAGGTCCCTACACTTCACTGACACACCTCACCTTGCACCATCACATAGCCTTGTCACATTATCAGTGCTCCCGCGTAGTTCGCCAGGGTCGTAGCACGCCCCGCCCCGTAGAGGGACGGGAAGACCCCAATGATGAAGCATGACACTATTGGATTTTTTTAGTGTGTGAGGGGTATTTTAACAAGCAACATTGTGCTCTCATCTTACCACCTTAAGAGAGAGTGAATCTTCCCACAATTCACAGAAATTAATATTATATATTTTTTTCACTTCACATTGATAGAATCCATTTGTTTATGCATATCTAATTGGAGGGTGATTCTATCAGTACCTCTCTACTTCCTCTTGTGTTTGGAATTACTGGCAGCGTGCAGCTGCGGAAGTTGACAAGGATTCAAGTATTCACACCAACTTTGTTATTCTGCTCCCTGAGGTTTTTCACACGAGGTGAATAGGAGGAGTTACCACTCTACTGAAATCACAATGGCCGATCTAGGCCTTGGATTTACTGAAGATGAGATTTCCAATCTAATGGCCACCCTAGGAACTTTTGAAGGGTTAAATTCCGGGTGCCCCACCGTTAAGAATAGCGACTGGGATGAACTGGAAGAACTGAGGAGAACCCAAATAAAAACTGCCATTCATGGGTTACTCATGTCCGAGTACCTAAAGGTTAACACTGCTCAGCCGGCCTCGTGGTTCGTAATGAACCATTCATATTTCTGGAAGATAAGACTTTCAAAATCGACTGGTCCCAGATCTCGTGGAGATGCACACGAGACTGGATCGTCTTGATTATAAAAACGGCAAGTAGACTAGCGACTGATCTGAAAGTGGAAATACAGGCCATCGAAGTACGTCTCAAAAGCTACGAATCCCCAGCAAATCTAAAAAAATATCTGGAAGAGCTGAATAAAACATTGAATGACTTTGAATTAAACCTCAAAGACAGCAAATATGAGAAACTTAAAAAAGACACCAGCAGGTGGAGTAAGGAGAAGATCTACCCCTATATTAAAGATAACTATAAACCATCGGGTGATAATGTTTCTAATGATGATTCCTCAGAAGCAGGATCAAGTAGCTCCAATTCAAGTGGCAACAAAAGCCCAAGGTACCAGGGCACACGAAGGAACTTCGACGACCCAATCAACGTGGCATGCGGGGATGGAACAGCTACCCCCAACAAATGATGTATCCTCCCCAACAATATGGGCCACCTCCTTTCCAACACCCTAATGCCCCTTTCCACCATGGGGATACCAACAAGACTATGGGTACTTTGAAAATCCGGCTCCTTTTTTAGGGTCACGCCGAGGACAAAACAAAGGGAGGAACCGGAGAGGCAACTCCGTACACTGGGAAACCGAAGAGGAAGAAACCCCGAGAGTGTCAACCAGGAGTATGACAGGGGCATCGAGGAACCGGAAATGAGTTAGTTGTAAACTTGACAGGCTCAGAACTATCGGCCTCACAGCAAAGTGTTCTAGAAAAAGGTCTAGGATATGTTCCTACAGCCAACATGGACAAGTTTCCACTTGTGCAAAGAAGTCCAGGAATTCATAAGAAGATCAAATTACAGGTCTTTTCAAGACAAACAAGACAACTATGAACAGGGTGACACAGGGTTAAGGCCACGATCACCTTCACTCCCATGAACAATACTCTTCCCATCGAACTTCTGACTTTCGAAAAGGCGGTCATGAAGGATCTTGAATCCCTGACCCCACGCAGAAAAGAATCTTTCAGAATGTTTCAAAAGATGAACGACAAGCACTTCGTGAACTGAGTAATAAAAAAGAAGTGATCATAAAACCAGCGGACAAGGGCGGGGCGACTGTTCTGTTGAAAAAAGAACAATATGACAGAGAATGCGCCAGGCTACTCCAAGATGAAAGGAACTACGAGATCCTACAAACTGATCCCACGGAGAGAATAGCTACTAAAATCAAAACCATGGTTGAAGAAGCACTGTCCCCATAATTGGATTACCAACAAAGAAGGGGAGTTTTTATGTCAAAAGAATCAAGAACCCCCTATCTATATATCCTACCGAAGATCCACAAGGATCTGGTAAATCCCCCAGGAAGACCTATCGTATCGGGGATCGGGTCGGTCCTTGAACCAGTCTCTAGATTTGCGGACGCATTTCTAAGACCCATGGTACAAAAAACATCAACGTACCTGAGAGATACCAAGGATGTGCTGAATCTACTTGAGGAAGTGTCTTTTGATCCTAACTCACAACTGTTAATCAGCTGTGATGTAGAAAGTCTATATACCAGCTTGCCCCACAATAAACGCTGGCAATCATAGAAGATGTTCTCTTCACGGATGACTGGGAGTACCACACCCCACGGAACGTGGTGATGGAATTTGTTCTTTAGCACTAAAAGACAACTTTTTTGAACACAATGGCACCCTATATCTTCAAAAGCATGGGACCAGCATGGGAAGCACATTTGCTCCCAGTATAGCTGGTCTCTATGTCCACCATCTTGAGGAGACAAGAATCCTAAATGCCTCCAATCCCTTCCGACCGAAGATCTTAACTTGGAAGAGGTATATTGACGACATCCTCATCATCTGGGATGGAGATGAGAGAACTGCCCAGCAGTTCCTCACGTGGTTGAATTATCAGGACGAGTTCCTCAAATTCACCAGTGTCACCTCTAACACCAACTTGGTATTCCTGGACTTGAATATTTTCCCAAAGAATGGCCAGACTCATGACGACCACACATTTTAAGAGCACCTCAAAGAACTGCCTCTTAATGTATCAAAGTTTCCACCCAAGACATCTGAGGGACAATCTTCCCTATGGGCAGTTCCTGCGTCTCCGCAGGAACTGCACCGAAATTGACAACTTCAAATCTCAATCCGACGACCTAAGGATAAAGTTACAAAAAAAGGAACTATCCACAAAGGATCATCAGTCAAGCGTACAAAAGAGCCAGGAACATTGTAGGGAGAGCCTACTCGAGGACAAAGTAAAGAAGGCGGACATACAGAGACCAATATGTATCACAACATATAACACGAATTCTGATCAAGTCACCAAAATAATCAATAAGAATTGGAAAATTCTGAACAGTGGTGACCTTGATATTCCAAAACCCATGTTCTCTCACAAAAGGGCTCAAAGTGTCAGAGATATCCTGGTACATACTAGACCGAAAGAGGCCAAGATCTCTGGCAAGTCCAGTTTGGCACAAGGACACTACCCCTGCGGTGGATGCAAGGTATGCTGTCTCACCAAGAAAAGTAAGAAACTAACTTTCAAGAATGGAACTACATGGGAGCAGAGAAGCTTCAGTAACTGTAACAGTTCAAATGTCGTCTATATGATCACTTGCCCCTGCAATCTCGAGTACATCGGCAGGACGAGCAGGGCGGTGAAAATAAGAATAGGCGAACATAAGAGCACTATCAAGTGTAAAAAGTCAAGCACGAAACTGACCAACCACTTTCTTGAAAGCGGGCATAAACCTGGAGATATAATGTGGACAGTGATTGAGCAGATTGACCACGAGAAATATCTACTGGAGAAGGGAACAAAGATGGGTTTTCCGTGTCCAGTCAAACAAATATGGGCTCAACGATGATATTCCGTGGGCCCAGCTGTAGACTACCATAACCACTCTATCGTCCTACAGCAGTGCCAATATGGGACCAACTACCATTTTGTATCCACCCTGAAGGACTGATGAATCTGATAAACCATCGCACTCACAATCACCCTCTTTTCATCAAAGATTTTGGGTGTAACTTTTTTTTTTTAACATGAAGCGCGACCTTCGGTTTAAGATTGTAAATAATTGTGAATTATTTAATAAAGCCACTGCAGAACAAAACGGGGGGGGGG